>NW_027036266.1:0-13434 GCF_034236695.1 Oncorhynchus nerka
GGATCCATAATAAACCCCAGGAAGAGTAGCTGCTGCCTTGACAGGAACTAATGGGGATCCATAATAAATACAAAGACACATTTGGGACATAAGCATAGTGTAAATGAAACATGAAGAAGAGCAACTTACTCTGCTGGGTGCTGGTTATTTTCAATGTAGTGTGGGTCCACTGTGGGTCTGAAGGGAGGAAGCCTGCTATTATGGAGAGAGGACAGAGCCTCTGTGTGTCCGTTTGCAGTCTACTGTAGTACCTTGACAGCAGAAGTTCTGGCCCAGCCTCCCCCCCATCGGCTTACATTCACCTGGCTGAGGCTGGGACTGTGGGAAAACAGCACGTTGTTAGGTCCACTGAGGAGGAAGAGGTGGGTGGAGGGGGAGGAGTGGGGCGGGGGGTTGAGGGTAGTTGGGGGGTGGAAGCGGGCGGGGGGAGTGGAAGCATCAAGGCTGAACTAGACAGAGCTACGGTGGTAAGGAGGAACATTACCTTTAAAAGTGCATAGCTGAAGAGTGGTGATGGGATTGAACCCGCCCAAGCTAGTTCAGATGAAGATAGAGTGGTGATGGGATTGAACTCTGCCCAGGCTAGTTCAGATGAAGATAGCGGTGATGGGATTGAATCCCAGCCCAAGGCTAGTTCAGATGAAGATAGAGTGGGTGATGAGTTGAATCCCCGATCCAAGGCTAGATCAGATGAAGATAGAGTGGTGATGGGTTGAATCCCGGTCCAAAGGCTAGTTCAGATGAAGATATTGTGGTGATGGGGTTGAACCCAGAGCTAGTTCAGATGAAGACAGTGGTGATGGGGTTGAATCCCGGTCCAAGGAGCTAGTTCAGATGAATAGAGTGGTGATGGGATTGAATCCCTGCCCAAGGCTTGGATTCAGATGAAGATAGAGTGGTGATGGGGTTGAATCCCGGTCCAAGGCTAGTTCAGATGAAGATATTGTGGTGATGGATTGAATCGGTTCAAGGCTAGTGAGATCAGTTGAACCTGTACGGGACACATATAGACTACTAGAACTGAGATCAGTTGAACTGTTCAGGACACATATAGACTACTAGAACTGAGATCAGTTGAACTGTTCAGGACACATATAGACTACTAGAACTGAGATCAGTTGAACTGTTCAGGACACATATTGACTACTCTTTTATTTAACCTTTATTTAACTAGGCAAGTCAGCTAAGAACAAATTCTTATTTACAATGACAGCCTACCTGACCAAACCCAGACAACGCTGAGTTGTCAGCGCCCTCGTGATTCCCAATCACGGCCAGATGTGATACAGCCTGGATTCAAACCAGGGACTGTAGTGATGCCTCTTGCACTGAGATGCAGTGCCTTAGCCGCTGCACCACTCGGGAGTCTAATACTATAGATGAGATAAGTCGGGCACATAAATAGCTTCCCAGACGACATCGTGCACACGCAGGTGCACATGCCGACAAAGGAGTTCACTCCTGCTGCAGCCTATCCAATATAAAGCGTTGCGGAGCTGCTTCACAGCCCAGCTCAGAGGTCCTGTCGTGTTAGTGTTTGTCCTGGGTGTGAGACGGGACCAGGTGTCTTCAGTGAGGTGATAAGATTAAACCTAAACTAGATAGAGTGAAGGAGCTACGTGTTTGACTGGTGCTCTTACTGGTTAAGGGGGTAACTTTCCATGTGAGTCTCAGGATGACACAGCATATCTGTATCTACGTTATCAAATGGCACCTGTGACCCTATTCCATACATAGTGGGTTTTTTTAAAACTTTTAAACTTATTTTTACTTCAGTTTATTTTAGTATATAAATTTACTTTCTTAAAACTTTATTTTTATTTTCTTAAAACGGCATTGTGTTTGAAATGTACTGCTCGA
This sequence comes from Oncorhynchus nerka, assembly GCF_034236695.1. Classification (NCBI taxonomy): domain Eukaryota; kingdom Metazoa; phylum Chordata; class Actinopteri; order Salmoniformes; family Salmonidae; genus Oncorhynchus; species Oncorhynchus nerka. The sequence goes on from NW_027036266.1 coordinate 1,861, forward strand.
CTGAGGGACCTTACAGATATAATGGTAGGTGGGGTACAGAGATGAGGTTGTCATTAATAAATCATGTTAAACACTATATTTGCACACAGTGAGTTCATGAAACTTATTATGTGACTGAAGCAAATGTTTACTCCTGAACTTATTTAAGCGTTTCCATAACAACGGGGTTGAATAATTATTGACTTAAAAAAAATACATATCAGCTTTTCATTTGAAATACATTTGTTAACATTTCTAAAAACAAACTTTTTAAAATCAACATTGTAGAGTATTGTGTTTAGGACAGTGACACAAAATCTCCATTTAATCATTTGAATTCAGGCTGTAACACAATAAAATGTTGCAATAAGTCAAGGGTGTGATTACTTCCCTGATTACTTCCTGATTACTTCCTGAAGCCTCTGTATGGTGTGTAAGGACCCTGATCAAAGGGGTGTGATTAATTCCTGATTACTTCCTGATTACTTCCTGAAGCCTCTGTATGGTGTTAAGGACCCTGATCAAAAGTGGTGTGATTACTTCCTGAAGCCTCTGCATGGTGTCCCGTAAGGACCCTGATCAAAAGGGGTGTGATTACTTCCTGATTACTTCCTGAAGCCTCTGCATGGTGTCCCGTAAGGACCCTGATCAAAAGGGGTGTGATTACTTCCTGATTACTTCCTGAAGTCTCTGTATGGTGTCCCGTAAGGACCCTGATCAAAAGGGGTGTGATTACTTCCTGATTACTTCCTGAAGTCTCTGTATGGTGTCCCGTAAGGACCCTGATCAAAAGGGGTGTGATTACTTCCGGATTACTTCCTGATTACTTCCTGAAGTCTCTGTGGTGTCCTGTAAGGACCCTGATCAAAAGGGTGTGATTACTTCCTGATTACTTCCTGATTACTTCCTGAAGTCTCTGTATGGTGTCCCAAGGACCCTGATCAAAAGGGGTGTGATTACTTCCTGATTACTTCCTGAAGTCTCTGTATGGTGTCCCGAAAGGACCCTGATCAAAAGGGGTGTGATTACTTCCTGATTAATTCCTGAAGTCTCTGTATGGTGTCCCGAAAGGACCCTGATCAAAAGTGGTGCAGCATTTGATCGTCTGTCTGAGAGGCAAGTTAGTTGCACTTGCAGTTGATAGTGTGTTGATAGCGAGAGAATCAGACCGGACATTGTTATTATCTAGTTATGTACAGTATACTAATAAATAGTGGTATTAACTCATAAATGATCAAATAAATAATACATGTTAATTAATAAATTATGTAATAAATTGTGATGTTAATGTCCACCCAGGGCTGTAATACTGGCCTGATGTTATTGTCCACCCAGGGCTGTAATACTGGCCTGATGTTATTGTCCACCCAGGGCTGTAATACTGGCCTGATGTTATTGTCCACCCAGGACTGTAATACTGGCCTGATGTTATTGTCTACACAGGACTGTAATACTGGTCTGATGTTAATGTCCACCCAGGGCTGTAATACTGGCCTGATGTTATTGTCTACACAGGACTGTAATACTGGCCTGATGTTATTGTCTACACAGGACTGTAATACTGGCCTGATGTTATTGTCTACACAGGACTGTAATACTGGCCTGATGTTATTGTCCTCCCAGGACTGTAATACTGGCCTGATGTTATTGTCTACCCAGGACTGTAATACTGGCCTGATGTTATTGTCTACCCAGGACTGTAATACTGGCCTGATGTTATTGTCCACACAGGGCTGTAATACTGGCCTGATGTTATTGTCTACACAGGACTGTAATACTGGCCTGATGTTATTGTCTACCCAGGACTGTAATACTGGCCTGATGTTATTGTCCACACAGGGCTGTAATACTGGCCTGATGTTATTGTCCTCCCAGGGCTGTAATACTGGCCTGATGTTATTGTCTACACAGGACTGTAATACTGGCCTGATGTTATTGTCCACACAGGACTGTAATACTGGCCTGATGTTATTGTCTACACAGGACTGTGCCTCCTCATAGGTAATACTGGCCTGATGTTATTGTCTACCCAGGACTGTAATACTGGCCTGATGTTATTGTCCACACAGGGCTGTAATACTGGCCTGATGTTATTGTCTACACAGGACTGTAATACTGGCCTGATGTTATTGTCTACACAGGACTGTGCCTCCTCATAGGTAATACTGGCCTGATGTTATTGTCTACACAGGACTGTGCCTCCTCACAGGTAATACTGGCCTGATGTTATTGTCTACACAGGACTGTGCCTCCTCATAGGTAATACTGGCCTGATGTTATTGTCTACACAGGACTGATGTTATTGTCTACACAGGACTGTGCCTCCTCATAGGTAATACTGGCCTGCTTTGGCCACAGCACAGCAGATCGTCAGACTTTCATCCATTACTGTTGTGTCAACTGTATCAAAAATGATACCGAGGGATTTGACGTTGGGAAGGTGCATAAACAACTTTACTAGGGGTTTCTTCCTCAGCTGAAAGGAGCATATTTTACTATAGGCTATCAATGGATACAGAGATGGGAAAAATATGCACACAAATCTCTCTTGTTACAAGTACAAGATATTCTAAAAACCAAAGTATCAAACATAAAATACAAAATACTTTTGCAAAGTATTGTATCTCGATAAAATACAAGTATTTTGTATTTTCAAACTTTTCAAAATTCTAAATACATTTGCCAGTACGCGGTCATGTCAAGGTGGTGGGTGTAGCAGGTGTGTTGGAAAGTCAGGCGCAGGAGAGCAGAGATGAGTGGACAAGGCACTTTAATGAGGCAGTATGTGAACAGAACGCAACCGCGTCACAAAAACAAATGCCCTCAGAACAGGTGAGGCAGCACCAAGTACAACAATAACAAGGTACAAAGTTCAGGATGTCACAAAGCACGGGTAAAATATAACCCGGCGTAAACCAGCCGGTAGACCGCGAACACCGCCCGCACAAGGAGAGGGACCGACTTCGGCGGAAGTCCTGATACTTCACTCCAACAGCATTCTCAGTAATGGTATAAAAAACAGTTTAGTTGCTATGACTGTGATATGTGGTTGTTATTATACCTTGGTTAAATGCACTGACCAAAATGTAAAAGTAAAAATGATCAATTGCAAAATACACTGGGTATTATTATTGGCCTTGTTTTGGGTGCGGAGCTCATTAGAATAATACCCAGTGTTAATTTACATTGTTGTCATTTAGCAGACACATAGTGCCATCAGACTTCTGATACCATTGCAGTGTGAAAGGGGGTGACAAAATTGTGAACCGCTATAAAAATAATAATAAAAAAATAAATATATATATAACTTTTTTTATATAGAAAATTATTTTGTAAATATACATTAAAGGTCTGTATGTATCTTGTTACAAAAATACATTGTAGTTCGGGACAGTGTAAAAAAACATACTCAAGAGTAATTAAATACGTATTTAAAATACATGTAACAGAAATACTGCCTATGTCTGAATGTATAGTATGTTTGTTACAATCATTTTGGGGAAATTAAACTACAAAACCATATCCCAGAGAAACTACATTTCCGCACACAAAGTTGAATGACTTCCGGAATGTGACATGCACAGGAAGAAGCCAACTCGGCTAGTTGTCAAATTAGCAAAAGCTGACTAGCCAGCTAATGTATTGGTGGGAGACCAGTGTCAGTGGTTTTCTGAATAGAGAGCAAATTTGGGTTTTATCATGGTGTTTCCACTGTAGAAAACACTTTAAACGACACCCCAAGGGATTTCACCCCACACTTTCCTCTTGTTCGAGCGCATAAACAAGGTAAGGTCAGCTGGCTACCCAGCTAATTGTAGCCAGTATCCTCTACTCACTTTTGAGCTGACATAGTTAGCGAAGTGGTGTCCAGTTATACTAATATTTCCTTTACTTATTTTGCCTGGAATCGTAGCTAAGTAGGTCGCTACGTCAGCTAGCGAACCCCCTCAGAACTAGACAGCTAGCTAACTAGCTAGGTTAGCTAACTCTCTTGTTTTGACAACCAGTCAAGTCTAAATATCCAACGCTAGCTAAAGGGGGAAGGAATTGGCTAATAATGCATCTTGTTTAGCTGAATTTACTGTGGAATGTCAACCGAATAACAGATATGTCAGTTTGCTAGCAGTGTTAGCTAGCTTGATAACATAGCACCTTACTAGGGCTGCTGATTAGGTTGTTTTGGCATTTAACTTTAAAGCTCTGGTTTTGTCCTCACCGACGACAGTTGCTACTGCCACCAGGGGCAGAGTAGCGAGGTTTCAGAAGTTTGTTTGCCTGTCTAGCTATCATTCCCTGTCCCTCTCCATCCACCTGTGCCTCCCAAATGGCACCCTATTCCCTTTATAGTGCACTACTGTTGACCAGAACACATAGAGCACAGGTCGAAGTAGTGAATTATAAAGGTATTAGGTGCCATTTGGGATGAACACTCATATCCAGACCCATAGAGCACAGGTCGAAGTAGTGAATTATAAAGGTATTAGGGTGCTATTTGGGATGAAGGGATGGACACTCATATCCAGGACCAAGGACAGTTCACCTGACAATTCGTTAACCAGCTGACTAACCATTTTAAAAGGACCAAGGACAGTTCACCTGACAATTCGTTAACCAGCTGACTAACCATTTTAAAAGGACCAAGGACAGTTCACCTGACAATTCGTTAACCAGCTGACTAACCATTTTAAAAGGACCAAGGACAATTCACCTGGCAATTCATTAACCAGCTGACTAACTATTTTAAAAGGACCATGGACAATTCACCTGGCAACTCATTAACCAGCTGACTAACCATTTTAAAATGACCAAGGACAATTCACTTGGCAATTCATTAACCAGCTGACTAACCATTTTAAAAGTTGTGTATAAATATATAATGTTAATGTTCTAGAAGATTGATCAGTGTGATTGGTGTGTGTGATCTGTGATTGGTGGGTTGTAGGAGTTAATAACTGTATCTCTCCTGGCATTGGTCGTTTTCTAGGTGTGAATGACCGACGTGGTGTCCCCCACTGCGCTCAGCGAAGTCCAGCTCCGCCTCCTCTGCCACGATGACATAGGCAGCGTCAAGCTGCTGTGCGGCGATTGGTTCCCCATCGAGTGAGTACTGCGCCACGCAGCCAATAGCAACACAGGATCGTATCGTGTTCACTAGAGAGAGAGAGCTGAGTGAAACTGTAGTGGTACTTTAACTTGTCTAATAAGAACAGATTTTCACCTTCTGTTTCAAAATGCTTTGCTTTGTTGAGCCCCACTGAACACAACCCAGGGCACCTGTCCTCTGTCACCTGTCCTCACCTGTCCCCTGTCACCTTAATACAGCTGAAGACTACATCACCTGTCCTCACCTGTCCCCTGTCACCTTAAAACAGCTGAAGTCTACATCACCTGTTCTCACCTGTCCTCACCTGTCACCTTAAAACAGCTGAAGTCTACATTACCTGTTCTCACCTGTCCTCACCTGTCACCTTAAAACAGCTGAAGTCTACATCACCTGTCCTCACCTGTCACCTTAAAACAGCTGAAGTCTACATTACCTGTTCTCACCTGTCCTCACCTGTCACCTTAAAACAGCTGAAGTCTACATCACCTGTCCTCACCTGTCACCTTAAAACAGCTGAAGTCTACATCACCTGTTCTCACCTGTCCTCACCTGTCACCTTAAAACAGCTGAAACATCACCTGTTCTCACCTGTCCTCACCTGTCACCTTAAAACAGCTGAAGTCTACATCACCTGTCCTCACCTGTCACCTTAAAACAGCTGAAGTCTACATTACCTGTTCTCACCTGTCCTCACCTGTCACCTTAAAACAGCTGAAGTCTACATCACCTGTCCTCACCTGTCACCTTAAAACAGCTGAAGTCTACATCACCTGTTCTCACCTGTCCTCACCTGTCACCTTAAAACAGCTGAAGTCTACATCACCTGTTCTCACCTGTCCTCACCTGTCACCTTAAAACAGCTGAAGTCTACATCACCTGTTCTCACCTGTCCTCACCTGTCACCTTAAAACAGCTGAAGTCTACATCACCTGTCCTCACCTGTCACCTTAAAACAGCTGAAGTCTACATTACCTGTTCTCACCTGTCCTCACCTGTCACCTTAAAACAGCTGAAGTCTACATCACCTGTCCTCACCTGTCACCTTAAAACAGCTGAAGTCTACATCACCTGTTCTCACCTGTCCTCACCTGTCACCTTAAAACAGCTGAAGTCTACATCACCTGTTCTCACCTGTCCTCACCTGTCACCTTAAAACAGCTGAAGTCGACTCATTCTATTTACCACCTGTTCCTACCTTAAGGCATATTAGGCCTATAAGCCATTTAGCGATTTGCTTTTATCCCAAGTGACTTAGACATGCATTTTCCATATGAGTGACCACAGCAGGAATCTAACCTCTGAGCCTCACCTGTCCCCCAACAGGTACCCAGACTCATGGTATAATGACATCACATCCAACAAGAAGTTCTTCTCCCTCGCCGCCATTTTCAAGGGAGGCATCGTGGGAATGATCGTAGCTGAGATCAAGGGCCGGACCAAAGTACACAGAGAGGTACTGGTGCTGGGGTAGAGATGGTCCTGACTGACTGACAGTACACAGAGAGGTACGGGTGCTGGGGTAGAGATGGTCCTGACTGACTGACAGTACACAGAGAGGTACGGGTGCTGGGGTAGAGATGGTCCTGACTGACAGTACACAGAGAGGTACTGGTGCTGGGGTAGAGATGGTCCTGACTGACTGACTGACAGTACACAGAGAGGTACGGGTGCTGGGGTAGATATGGTCCTGACTGACTGACTGACAGTACACAGAGAGGTACGGGTGCTGGGGTAGAGATGGTCCTGACTGACAGTACACAGAGAGGTATGGGTGCTGGGGTAGAGATGGTCCTGACTGACAGTACACAGAGAGGTACTGGTGCTGGGGTAGAGATGGTCCTGACTGACTGACAGTACACAGAGAGGTACTGGTGCTGGGGTAGAGATGGTCCTGACTGACTGACAGTACACAGAGAGGTACTGGTGCTGGGGTAGAGATGGTCCTGACTGACTGACAGTACAAAGAGAGGTACGAGTGCTGGGGTAGAGATGGTCCTGACTGATTGACTGACAGTACACAGAGAGGTACGGGTGCTGGGGTAGAGATGGTCCTGACTGATTGACTGACAGTACACAGAGAGGTACGGGTGCTGGGGTAGAGATGGTCCTGACTGACTGACAGTACACAGAGAGGTACGGGTGCTGGGGTAGAGATGGTCCTGACTGACTGACAGTACACAGAGAGGTACGGGGTGCTGGGAGAGATGGTCCTGACTGACTGTACACATGGGGCTGGGTAAGAGATGGTCCTGACAGAGACAGTACAGAGGAGCTGGGGTAGAGATGGTCCTGACTGACTGACAGTACACAGAGAGGTACGGGTGCTGGGGTAGAGATGGTCCTGACTGACTGACAGTACACAGAGAGGTACGGGTGCTGGGGTAGAGATGGTCCTGACTGACTGACAGTACACAGAGAGGTACGGGTGCTGGGGTAGAGATGGTCCTGGCTGACTGACTGACAGTACACAGAGAGGTTCGAGTGCTGGGGTAGAGATGGTCCTGACTGACTGACAGTACACAGAGAGGTACTGGTGCTGGGGTAGAGATGGTCCTGACTGACAGTACACAGAGAGGTACGGGTGCTGGGGTAGAGATGGTCCTGACTGACTGACAGTACACAGAGAGGTACTGGTGCTGGGGTAGAGATGGTCCTGACTGACTGACTGACAATACACAGAGTGGTACGGGTGCTGGGGTAGAGATGGTCCTGACTGACAGTACACAGAGAGGTACGGGTGCTGGGGTAGAGATGGTCCTGACTGACTGACAGTACACAGAGAGGTACGGGTGATGGGGTAGAGATGGTCCTGACTGACTGACAGTACACAGAGAGGTACTGGTGCTGGGGTAGAGGTGGTCCTGACTGACAGTACACAGAGTGGTACGGGTGCTGGGGTAGAGATGGTCCTGACTGACTGACAGTACACAGAGAGGTACGGGTGCTGGGGTAGAGATGGTCCTGACTGACAGTACACAGAGAGGTACGGGTGCTGGGGTAGAGATGGTCCTGACTGACAGTACACAGAGAGGTACGGGTGCTGGGGTAGAGATGGTCCTGACTGACTGACTGACAGTACACAGAGTGGTACGGGTGCTGGGGTAGAGATGGTCCTGACTGACTGACAGTACACAGAGTGGTACGGGTGCTGGGGTAGAGATGGTTCTGACTGACTGACAGTACAAAGAGAGGTACGGGTGCTGGGGTAGAGATGGTCCTGACTGACTGACAGTACACAGAGAGGTATGGGTGCTGGGGTAGAGATGGTCCTGACTGACTGACTGACAGTACACAGAGAGGTATGGGTGCTGGGGTAGAGGTGGTCCTGACTGACAGTACACAGAGAGGTACGGGTGCTGGGGTAGAGATGGTCCTGACTGACAGTACACAGAGAGGTACGGGTGCTGGGGTAGAGATGGTCCTGACTGACAGTACACAGAGATGTACGGGTGCTGGGGTAGAGATGGTCCTGACTGACAGTACACAGAGAGGTACGGGTGCTGGGGTAGAGATGGTCCTGACTGACAGTACACAGAGAGGTGCTGGGGTAGAGATGGTCCTGACTGACTGACAGTACACAGAGAGGTACGGGTGCTGGGGTAGAGATGGTCCTGACTGACAGTACACAGAGAGGTACTGGTGCTGGGGTAGAGAAGGTACAGAACTGACTGACAGGACGATTGAACATGTTTTCAGGAGAGATGTCCGTTATAGACTGTGAATGTAGTCCATATTGAACATGTTTTCAGGAGAGATGTCCGTTATAGACTGTGAATGTAGTCCATATTGAACATATTGTTGGAAGCTGAATGTATTGACAGACCGTTGTTAGTGGGTCATGTTAGTTGGGGTCATATTAAAGTCAGGGTTGGGGTCATATTAAAGTCAGGGTTGGGGTCATATTAAAGTCAGGGTTGGGGTCATATTAAAGTCAGGGTTGGGGTCATATTAAAGTCAGGGTTGGGGTCATATTAAAGTCAGGGTTGGGGTCAATCCCTTTTAAATGTCAGTTCACTCAGGAGGAACACATCCATTCCAATAGTTTTCTATGAGGATCATTTGGAATCTGAAGTTGTGTTACTATCTGTAATGTAAATGGGTTTGAGCCCAACACTGATCATAGTAGTTGTGTTACTAGCTGTAATGTAAATGGGTTTGAGCCCAACACTGATCATAGTAGTTGTATTACTATCTGTAATGTAAATGGGTTTGAGCCCAACACTGATCATAGTAGTTGTAAATACTATCTGTAATGTAAATGGGTTTGAGCCCAACACTGATCATAGTAGTTGTAAATACTATCTGTAATGTAAATGGGTTTGAGCCCAACACTGATCATAGTAGTTGTGTTTCCAGTAGTGCCGTTAGTTCCACATCCCTGTCACTCACATTCCTTAGGAACAGTCTGAAATGGAACACATTGACATTCTACATTCTGTTTATAGTCTCCTACTAATTAGACCTGAAGCAGCCGGAGGGAAGAGGAGGAGGAGGGGGTGGAGGTGCTGGGGGTGGGGATGGAAGGGTGGAGGAGAAAAGGATGGTGGTAATGGAGGAGGGGGCATGAGGTGGAGGGGTGTGGGGGATGGAGGGGAGGTGGAGAGGAGGAGGGTGGAGGTGGAGAGGAGGAGGGTGGAGGTGGAGAGGAGGGGGGGGGATGGAAGGGGTGGAGGAGAAAAGGGGGTGGTAATGGAGGAGGGGGCATGAGGTGGAGGGGTGTGGGGGATGGAGGGGGTGGAGGAGGAGTGGAGGTGGAGAGGAGGAGGAGGGGGTGGGGATGGAGAGGAGGAGGGGGGGTGGAGGAGGAGTGGAGGTGGAGGGGTGTGGGGGATGGAGGGGTATTGAAGAGTAATGGAGAGAGGTGGAGGGGGTTGTGTTGCTCGGTATACAAAAACTTCTGTACTTTTTCGATACTAGAACCTGAAAAACGTCTCGGTACTAGAATGTTTGTTACTTTCGGTAGTACTTCTGTCAAATGTGTCTCATGGACGAAAGGGAATGAGGGATACCTAGTCAGGTGTACAACTGGAAGGAAAGGGGGATACCTAGTCAGGTGTACAACTGGAAGGAAAGGGGGATACCTAGTCAGGTGTACAACTGGAAGGAAAGGGGGATACCTAGTCAGGTGTACAACTGGAAGGAAAGGGGGATACCTAGTCAGGTGTACAACTGGAAGGAAAGGGGGATACCTAGTCAGGTGTACAACTGGAAGGAATGAGGGATACCTAGTCAGGTGTACAACTGGAAGGAATGAGGGATACCTAGTCAGGTGTACAACTGGAAGGAAAGGGGGATACCTAGTCAGGTGTACAACTGGAAGGAATGAGGGATACCTAGTCAGGTGTACAACTGGAAGGAAAGGGGGATACCTAGTCAGGTGTACAACTGGAAGTAATGAGGGATACCTAGTCAGGTGTACAACTGGAAGGAAAGGGGGATACCTAGTCAGGTGTACAACTGGAAGGAAAGGGGGATACCTGTACAACTGGAAGGAATGAGGGATACCTAGTCAGGTGTACAACTGGAAGGAATGAGGGATACCTAGTCAGGTGTACAACTGGAAGGAATGAGGGATACCTAGTCAGGTGTACAACTGGAAGGAAAGGGGGATACCTAGTCAGGTGTACAACTGGAAGGAATGAGGGATACCTAGTCAGGTGTACAACTGGAAGGAAAGGGGATACCTAGTCAGGTGTACAACTGGAAGGAAAGGGGGATACCTAGTCAGGTGTACAACTGGAAGGAATGAGGGATACCTAGTCAGGTGTACAACTGGAAGGAATGAGGGATACCTAGTCAGGTGTACAACTGGAAGGAATGAGGGATACCTAGTCAGGTGTACAACTGGAAGGAATGAGGGATACCTAGTCAGGTGTACAACTGGTGCAGCGGTTCGAATCCAGGCTGTATCACAACCGGCCGTGATTGGGAGTCCCATAGGGCGTCTGCACTTAGCCAACCCCGGCATCCGGAGTTTGGTATCACACATTCCCCACTTAGCCTGTAGGTCGTCCTTGTAAATAAGAATTTGTTCTTTTTAACTGACTTTTATTAAGGTTAAATTAAAATGTTATAACAAAAAAATCATGTTAGCTCTCCACTTAGCCTGTACTGGGAGTCTGGACTGTATCATGTTAGCTCTCCACTTAGCCTGTACTGGGAGTCTGGACTGTATCATGTTAGCTCTCCACTTAGCCTGTACTGGGAGTCTTGACTGTATCATGTTAGCTCTCCACTTAGCCTGTACTGGGAGTCTTGACTGTATCATGTTAGCTCTCCACTTAGCCTGTACTGGGAGTCTGGACTGTATCATGTCTGCTCCCCACTTAGCCTGTACTGGGAGTCTTGACTGTATCATGTTAGCTCTCCACTTAGCCTGTACTGGGAGTCTTGACTGTATCATGTTAGCTCCCCACTTAGCCTGTACTGGGAGTCTGGACTGTATCATGTTAGCTCTCCACTTAGCCTGTACTGGGAGTCTTGACTGTATC
>NW_027036267.1:0-13435 GCF_034236695.1 Oncorhynchus nerka
GTACACTAGTGGTTAGAGTGTAGAGGGGGTAGGTAGCCTAGTGGTTAGAGTGTAGAGGCGGCAGGGTAGCCTAGTGGTTAGAGTGTAGGGGCGGCAGGTAGCCTAGTGGTTAGAGTGTAGGGGCGGCAGGGTAGCCTAGTGGTTAGAGTGTAGAGGGGGTAGGTAGCCTAGTGGTTAGAGTGTAGAGGAGGCAGGGTAGCCTAGTGGTTAGAGTGTAGAGGAGGTAGGTACACTAGTGGTTAGAGTGTAGAGGAGGTAGGTACACTAGTGGTTAGAGTGTAGAGGCGGCAGGGTAGCCTAGTGGTTAGAGTGTAGAGGAGGTAGGTACACTAGTGGTTAGAGTGTAGAGGCGGCAGGGTAGCCTAGTGGTTAGAGTGTAGAGGCGGCAGGGTAGCCTAGTGGTTAGAGTGTAGAGGCGGCAGGGTAGCCTAGTGGTTAGAGTGTAGAGGAGGTAGGTACACTAGTGGTTAGAGTGGAGGGTCGGCAGGGTAGCCTAGTGGTTAGAGTGGAGAGGAGGTAGAGTAGCCTAGTGGTTAGAGTGGAGGGTCGGCAGGGTAGCCTAGTGGTTAGAGTGTAGAGGAGGCAGGGTAGCCTAGTGGTTAGAGTGTAGAGGAGGTAGGGTAGCCTAGTGGTTAGAGTGTAGAGGTGGCAGGGTAGCCTAGTGGTTAGAGTGGAGGGTCGGCAGGGTAGCCTAGTGGTTAGAGTGTAGAGGTGGCAGGGTAGCCTAGTGGTTAGAGTGTAGAGGGGGCAGGGTAGCCTAGTGGTTAGAGTGTAGAGGCGGCAGGGTAGCCTAGTGGTTAGAGTGTAGAGGTGGCAGGATAGCCTAGTGGTTAGAGTGGAGGGTCGGCAGGGTAGCCTAGTGGTTAGAGTGGAGGGTCGGCAGGGTAGCCTAGTGGTTAGAGTGTAGAGGTGGCAGGGTAGCCTAGTGGTTAGAGTGGAGGGTGGCAGGGTAGCCTAGTGGTTAGAGTGGAGGGTCGGCAGGGTAGCCTAGTGGTTAGAGTGGAGAGGTGGCAGGGTAGCCTAGTGGTTAGAGTGTAGCGGTGGCAGGGTAGCCTAGTGGTTAGAGTGGAGGGTCGGCAGGGTAGCCTAGTGGTTAGAGCGTTGGACTAGTAACCGGAAGGTTGCAAGTTCAAACCCCTGAGCTGACAAGGTACAAATCTGTCGTTCTGCCCCTGAACAGGCAGTTAACCCACTGTTCCCAGGCCGTCATTGTAATTTCTTCAACCTCATGGCTTGATTTTTGCACTGTCAACCGTGGGACCTTATATATTTTTTTTGAGAGGTGTGTGCCTTTCCAAATCATGTCCAATCAATTGAATTTTCCACAGGTTGGACTCCAATCAAGTTGTAGAAACATCTCAAGGACGATCAATGGAATCAGGAAGCACCTGAGCTCAATTTCCTGTCTCATAGCAAAAGGGTCTGAATACTTATGTAAATAAGGTATTTCTGTTTTTTAAATTTATAATTCAATTATTTCTTAAGACGTGTTTTTCGCTTTGTAATTATTTAATCAATTTTAGAATAAGGCTTTAACATAACAAAATGTGTAAAAAGTCAAGTGGTCTGAATACTTTCCGAAATGCACTGTACACTATATCTATAGTCTAAGTTGACTGCGTGTGTCAGGGTTAGAGCATGGAGCAGGAAGAGAAGCAGGAAGAGGAGCAGGAAGAGAAGCAGGAAGAGAAGCAGGAAGAGAAGCAGGAAGAGAAGCAGGAAGAGAAGCAGGAAGAGAAGCAGGAAGAGACGCAGGAAGAGAAGCAGGAAGAGGAGCAGGAAGAGGAGCAGGAAGAGAAGCAGGAAGAGGAGCAGGAAGAGAAGCAGGAAGAGAAGCAGGAAGAGGAGCAGGAAGAGAAGCAGCCTAGTTCTTTGTTCTTGACCTATTTCCCACATCCATCTCATGATATCTAACAGGAAGGCAGGAAGGAGGGTGTTTAATTGTTTTATACTCTGTAGTGCTGCGTAACTCATCAACACCACTGGGCTAGGAGGGAAAACACAGCAGAAACTAGAAAACCATAATAATACACTATTTTGTAACAGCAATATATTTTTTTCTAACCATAATTCACAATTTAACCTTTTCACACACACACGTTATTCCGCTTTAGCCCTTTTTCTCTCTGAAGAGACTCTTCGTCTTTAAAGCTGCCGTCACAACGACGACTGACGCTCTCTGTGTAAACAGTTTTACAGGCCATTTGCATAATTCAAGTTGTAAAGGAGTTTTCCATCGTAGCCTCCAAAAGATACAGGGTTTCATAACCGTCTTGACAAGATAATCAGATTAGTGCAGAGAACACAGTGAAAAACAGAAGAGATTAACGCCCCCTGTTCCAGAATAGATTCACTCCCCCTGTTCCAGAATAGATTCACTCCCCCTGTTCCAGAATAGATTCACTCCCCCTGTTCCAGAATATATTCACTCCCCCTGTTCCAGAAGAGATTCACTCCCCCTGTTCCAGAAGAGATTCATTCCCCCTGTTCCAGAATAGATTCACTCCCCCTGTTCCAGAATAGATTCACTCCCCCTGTTCCAGAATAGATTTACTCCCCCTGTTCCAGAAGAGATTCATTCCCCCTGTTCCAGAATAGATTCACTCCCCCTGTTCCAGAATAGATTCACTCCCCCTGTTCCAGAATAGATTTACTCCCCCTGTTCCAGAATATATTCACTCCCCCTGTTCCAGAAGAGATTCACTCCCCCTGTTCCAGAAGAGATTCATTCCCCCTGTTCCAGAATAGATTCACTCCCCCTGTTCCAGAATAGATTCACTCCCCTGTTCCAGAATAGATTCACTCCCCCTGTTCCAGAATATATTCACTCCCCCTGTTCCAGAAGAGATTCACTCCCCCTGTTCCAGAAGAGATTCACTCCCCCTGTTCCAGAATAGATTCACTCCCCTGTTCCAGAATAGATTCACGCCCCCTGTTCCAGAATAGATTCACTCCCCCTGTTCCAGAATAGATTCACCCCCTGTTCCAGAATATATTTCACTCCCCCTGTTCCAGAATATATTTCATTGCCCCTGTTCCAGAAGAGATTCACTCCCCCTGTTCCAGAAGAGATTCACTCCCCCTGTTCCAGAATAGATTCACTCCCTGTTCCAGAATATATTCACTCCCCTGTTCCAGAAGAGATTCACTCCCTGTTCCAGAAGAGATTCATTCCCCTGTTCCAGAATAGATTCACTCCCCTGTTCCAGAATAGATTCACTCCCCTGTTCCAGAATAGATTCACTCCCCTGTTCCAGAATATATTTAATTCCCCCTGTTCCAGAATATATTTCACTTCCTGTTCCAGAAGAGATTCACTCCCCCTGTTCCAGAATAGATTTCACTCCCCTGTTCCAGAATAGATTCACTCCCCTGTTCCAGAAGAGATTCACTCCCCCTGTTCCAGAATAGATTTCACTCCCCTGTTCCAGAATAGATTCACTCCCCTGTTCCAGAATATATTTCATTCCCCTGTTCCAGAATAGATTCACTCCCCTGTTCCAGAAGAGATTCACTCCCCTGTTCCAGAAGAGATTCACTCCCCTGTTCCAGAATAGATTCACTCCCCTGTTCCAGAATAGATTCACGCCCCCTGTTCCAGAATAGATTCACTCCCCCTGTTCCAGAATAGATTCACCCGCTGTTCCAGAATATATTTCACTCCCCCTGTTCCAGAATATATTTCATTGCCCCTGTTCCAGAAGAGATTCCCTCCCCCTGTTCCAGAAGAGATTCACTCCCCCTGTTCCAGAATAGATTCACTCCCCCTGTTCCAGAATATATTTCATTCCCCCTGTTTCAGAAGAGATTCACTCCCCCTGTTCCAGAAGAGATTCACTCCCCCTGTTCCAGAAGAGATTCACTCCCCCTGTTCCAGAATAGATTCACTCCCCCTGTTCCAGAATATATTTCATTCCCCCTGTTCCAGAATAGATTCACTCCCCCTGTTCCAGAAGAGATTCATTCCCCCTGTTCCAGAATAGATTCACTCCCCCTGTTCCAGAATATATTCACTCCCCCTGTTCCAGAATATATTCACTCCCCCTGTTCCAGAAGAGATTCATTCCCCCTGTTCCAGAATATATTCACTCCCCCTGTTCCAGAATATATTCACTCCCCCTGTTCCAGAATATATTTCATTCCCCCTGTTCCAGAATAGATTCACTCCCCCTGTTCCAGAATAGATTCACTCCCCCTGTTCCAGAATAGATTCACTCCCCCTGTTCCAGAATAGATTCTCTCCCCCTGTTCCAGAATATATTCACTACCCTTGTTCCAGAAGAGATTCATTCCCCCTGTTCCAGAAGAGATTCACTCCCACTGTTCCAGAAGAGATTCACTCCCCCTGTTCCAGAATAGATTCACCCCCTGTTCCAGAATATATTTCACTCCCCCTGTTCCAGAATATATTTCATTCCCCCTGTTCCAGAATAGATTCACTCCCCTGTTCCAGAATAAATTCACTCCCCTGTTCCAGAATAGATTTCCACTCCCCTGTTCCAGAATAGATTCACTCCCCTGTTCCAGAATAGATTCACTCCCCTGTTCAGAATAGGTTCTCCTGTTCCAGAATATATTCCTCCCCCTGTTGGGGCAGATTCACTCCCCCTGTTCCAGATAGATTCATCCCTGTTCCAGAATAGATTCCTCCCCCTGTTCCAGAATGCGATTCTCTCCCCTGTTCCAGAATAGATTCACTCCCAGGTACCACCTGGTCAAGCGTAGTGGACTATACGGGAATAGGTGCCACCCTGGTCAAGCGTAGTGTATTATGCGGGGAATAGGGTGCCACCTGGTCCAAGCGTGAGTATACTATACAGGAATAGGAGGGTACCATTTGAGCTGCCTTGAAGTCTTTCTGTGCTTGTCTTTATTTATCATGACTGAGTTGTCATCAGAGAAGGCGATCTATTTAATTCACAACAAGAAAAGAGGCCATTTTCTCCCCCCCTCCCCTCTCCCCTTTCCCAACCAAGTAATCCTGATAGGTTTGCTTTTCTTTCGACGATGAAATGGTATCAGAGATTATAAAACGATTTTACATTTTCTGAAAAGACGGAATAGAGCTCACAGTCTGTGGTGAACTGGCCTTGTCGTGGCTCAACCACCCAGCTGTGGCGAACTGGCCTTGCCCGTGGCTCAGCAGTCTGTGGTGAACTGGCCTTGCCGTGGCTCAGCAGTCTGTGGTGAACTGGCCTTGTCGTGGCTCAGCAGTC
Source organism: Oncorhynchus nerka (assembly GCF_034236695.1). Classification (NCBI taxonomy): domain Eukaryota; kingdom Metazoa; phylum Chordata; class Actinopteri; order Salmoniformes; family Salmonidae; genus Oncorhynchus; species Oncorhynchus nerka. The sequence continues at coordinate 5,217 of NW_027036267.1, forward strand.
TGTGGTGAACTGGCCTTGTCGTGGGCTCAACCACCCAGCTGTGGTGAACTGGCCTTGTTGTGGCTCAACCACCCAGCTGTGGCGAACTGGCCTTGTCGTGGCTCAGCAGTCTGTGGTGAACTGGCCTGTCGTGGCTCAACCACCCAGCTGTGGTGAACTGGCCTTGTCGTGGCTCAACCACCCAGCTGGTGAACTGGCCTTGTCGTGGCTCAACAGTCTGTGGCGAACTGGCCATGTCGTGGCTCAACCACCCAGCTGTGGCGAACTGGCCTTTATGTGGCTCAACCACCAGCTGTGGCAAACTGGCCTTGTCGTGGCTCAACCACCCAGCTGTGGCGAACTGGCCTTGTCGTGGCTCAACAGTCTGTGGCGAACTGGCCTTGTCGTGGCTCAACAGTCTGTGGCGAACTGGCCTTGTCGTGGCTCAACCACCCAGCTGTGGCGAACTGGCCTTGTCGTGGCTCAACCACCCAGCTGTGGCGAACTGGCCTTGTCATGGCTCAACAGTCTGTGGCGAACTGGCCTTGTCGTGGCTCAACAGTCTGTGGTGAACTGGCCTTGTCGTGGCTCAACCACCCAGCTGTGGCGAACTGGCCTTGTCGTGGCTCAACCACCCAGCTGTGGCGAACTGGCCTTGTCGTGGCTCAACAGTCTGTGGCGAACTGGCCTTGTCGTGGCTCAACAGTCTGTGGCGAACTGGCCTTGTCGTGGCTCAACAGTCTGTGGCGAACTGGCCTTGTCATGGCTCAACAGTCTGTGGCGAACTGGCCTTGTCGTGGCTCAACCACCCAGCTGTGGTGAACTGGCCTTGTCGTGGCTCAGCAGTCTGTGGCGAACTGGCCTTGTCGTGGCTCAACAGTCTGTGGCGAACTGGCCATGTCGTGGCTCAACCACCCAGCTGTGGCGAACTGGCCTTGTCGTGGCTCAACAATCTGTGGCGAACTGGCCTGTCGTGGCTCAACCACCCAGCTGGTGAACTGGCCTTGTCGTGGCTCAGCCACCCAGCTATGGCGAACTGGCCTTGTCGTGGCTCAACCACCCAGCTGTGGTGAACTGGCCTTGTCGTGGCTCAACCACCCAGCTATGGCGAACTGGCCTTGTCGTGGCTCAACCACCCAGCTGTGGTGAACTGGCCTTGTCGTGGCTCAACCACCCAGCTGTGGTGAACTGGCCTTGTCGTGGCTCAACAGTCTGTGGCGAACTGGCCTTGTCATGGCTCAACAGTCTGTGGCGAACTGGCCTTGTCGTGGCTCAACCACCCAGCTGTGGTGAACTGGCCTTGTCGTGGCTCAGCAGTCTGTGGCGAACTGGCCTTGTCGTGGCTCAACAGTCTGTGGCGAACTGGCCATGTCGTGGCTCAACCACCCAGCTGTGGCGAACTGGCCTTGTCGTGGCTCAACAGTCTGTGGCGAACTGGCCTTGTCGTGGCTCAACCACCCAGCTGTGGTGAACTGGCCTTGTCGTGGCTCAACCACCCAGCTATGGCGAACTGGCCTTGTCGTGCTCAACCACCCAGCTGTGGTGAACTGGCCTTGTCGTGGCTCAACCACCCAGCTATGGCGGAACTGGCCTTGTCGTGGCTCAACCACCCAGCTGTGGTGAACTGGCCTTGTCGTGGCTCAACCACCCAGCTGTGGTGAACTGGCCTTGTCGTGGCTCAACCACCCAGCTGTGGCGAACTGGCCTTGTCGTGGCTCAACAGTCTGTGGTGAACTGGCCTTGTCGTGGCTCAACAATCTGTGGTGAACTGGCCTTGTCGTGGCTCAACCACCCAGCTGGTGAACTGGCCTTGTCGTGGCTCAACCCCAGCTGTGTGGTGAACTGGCCTTGTCGTGGCTCAACCACCCAGCTGTGGCGAACTGGCCTTGCATTGGCTCAACAGTCTGTGGTGAACTGGCCTTGTCATGGCTCAACAATCTGTGGTGAACTGGCCTTGTCGTGGCTCAACCACCCAGCTGTGGTGAACTGGCCTTGTCGTGGCTCAACAGTCTGTGGCGAACTGGCCCTGTCGTGGCTCAGCAGTATGTGGCGAACTGGCCTTGTTGTGGCTCAACCACCGGACTGCTTTCACTTCAAAACACGTTTCAACTTTCAAGGTAACATCTCAAGTGCTATTCCATTTTACAGTGCACTACTTTAGACCAGAACTCACAAGGCCCCTGGTCAAACGCAGTGCACTATATAGAGAATAGGGTGCCATTTGGGAGCAGGGGCATCCATTAACCCTGGCGTGAACATCAGAAACGGTCGATCCTCTTGTTTTTATTCATTTATTTATGGAGCCTTTATTTAACTTGGCAAGTCAGTTAAAAACAAATTCTTATTTACAATGACGACCTGGAACAGTGGGTTAACTGGAGCAGAACAACAGATTATCACCTTGTCAGCTCAGGGGATAAGAACTTGCAATCTTCCGGTTACTAGTCCAACGCTCTAACCACCAGGCTACGATGCCGCTCTACGCTCTAGCCACTAGGCTCGCTGCCGCCTCTACGCTCTAACCACTAGCTACGCTGCCGCCTACGCCTAACCACTAGGCTACGCTGCCGCCTCCACGCTCTAACCACTAGGCTACGCTGCCGCTCTACGCTCTAACCACTAGGCTACCCTGCCGCCTCTACGCTCTAACCACTAGGCCACGCTGCCGCCTCTGCGCTCTAACCACCAGGCTACCCTGCCGCCTCGCTCTAACCACTCACACCCTGCCGCCTCTACGCTCTAACCACTAGGCTACCCTGCCGCCTCCGCTCTAACCACTAGGCTACCCTGCCCTCTACGCTCTAACCACAGGCTACCCCTGCCGCTCTCACGCTCTAACCACTAGGCTACCGCTGCCCCTCTACGCTCTAACCACTCAGGCTACCCTGCCGCCTCCTACGCTCTAACCACTAGGCTGCCTGCCGCCTCTACTCTAACTAGGCTACCTGCCGCCTCTACGCTCTAACCACTAGGCTACCCTGCCCCCTCCGCCTAAGGCTACGCACTCCTCTACACTCTAACCACTAGGCTACCCTGCCGCCTCTACACTCTAACCACTAGGCTACCTGCCCCTACGCTCTAACCACTAGGCTACCCTGCCCCCTCTACGCTCTAACCACTAGGCTACGCTGCCGCCTCTACGCTCTAACCACTAGGCTGCATACGCCTCTCGCTCTAACCAATAGGCTAAACACCGCCTCTCGCTCTAACCACTAGGCTGCCTGCCACCCCTACATCGACCACTGGGCGACTGCCTGCCGCCTCCACGCTCTAACCATAGGCTACCCTGCCGCCTCTACACTCTAACCACTAGGCTACCCTGCCCCCTCTACACTCTAACCACTAGGCTACCCTGCCCCCTCTACGCTCTAACCACTAGGCTACCTGCCTCCTCTACACTCTAACCACTAGGCTACCCTGCCGCCTCTACGCTCTAACCACTAGGCTACCCTGCCGCCTCTACGCTCTAACCACTAGGCTACCCTGCCCCCTCTACGCTCTAACCACTAGGCTACCCTGCCTCCTCTACGCTCTAACCACTAGGCTACCCTGCCACCTCTACGCTCTAACCACTAGGCTACCCTGCCGCCTCTACGCTCTAACCACTAGGCTACCCTGCCGCCTCTACGCTCTAACCACTAGGCTACCTGCCGCCTCTACGCTCTAACCACTAGGCTACCTGCCGCCTCTACGCTCTAACCACTAGGCTACCCTGCCCCCTCTACACTCTAACCACTAGGCTACCCTGCCCCCTCTACACTCTAACCACTAGGCTACCCTGCCCCCTCTACGCTCTAACCACTAGGCTGCCTGCCGCCTCTACACTCTAACCACTAGGCTACCCTGCCCCCTCTACACTCTACCACTAGGCTGCCCTGCCCCCTCTACACTCTAACCACTAGGCTACCCTGCCCCCTCTACGCTCTAACCACTAGGCTTCCCTCCGCCCTCCTACACTCTAACCACTACATTTACATTTACATTTAAGTCATTTAGCAGACAGCTCTTATCCAGAGCGACTAGGCTACCTGCCGCCTCTACGCTCTAACCACTAGGCTACCCTGCCCCCTCTACGCTCTAACCACTAGGCTACCTGCCTCCTCTACACTCTAACCACTAGGCTACCCTGCCGCCTCTACACTCTAACCACTAGGCTACCCTGCCGCCCTACACTGAAACCACTAGGGCTACTCCTGCCCCTCTACGCTCTAACCACTTAGGCTACGCTTGCCGCCTCGACGCTCTAACCACTAGGCTACCCTGTCCGCCTCTACGCTCTAACCAATAGGCTTCGCTGCCGCCTCTACGCTCTAACCACTAGGGCTACCCTGCCACCCCTACGCTCAAACCACTAGGCTACCTGCCGCTCCACGCTCTAACCACTAGGCTGCCTCGCCTCTACACTCTAACCACTAGGCTACCCTGCCCCTCTACACTCTAACCACTAGGCTACCCTGCCCCTCTACGCTCTAACCACTAGGCTACTCTGCCTCCTCTACACTCTAACCACTAGGCTACCCTGCCGCCTCTACGCTCTAACCACTAGGCTACCCTGCTGCCTCTACGCTCTAACCACTAGGCTACTCCTGCCCCTCTACGCTCTAACCACTAGGCTACCCTGCCTCCTCTCGCTCTAACCACTAGGCTCCTGCCACCTCTACGCTCTAACCACTAGGCTACCCTGCCGCCTCACGCTCTAACCACTAGGCTACCCTGCCCCCTCTACGCTCTAACCACCAGGCTGCCCTGCCGCCTCTACGCTCTAACCACAGCTACGTTTGCCGCCTCTCGCTCTAACCACTAGGCTACCTTGCCGCCTCGACGCTCTAACCACTAGGGCTACCCTGCCGCTTACACACTCTAACCACTAGGCTATTTGTCACGACGCTCTAACCACTAAGCTACCCTGCCCCCACGCTCTAACCACTAGGCTACCTGCCTCCTCTACACTCTAACACTAGGCTACCCTGCCGCCTCTACACTCTAACCACTAGGCTACCCTGCCGCCCTACCTCTAACCACTAGGCTACCACTGCCCCCTCCTACGCTCTAACCACTAGGCTCGCTGCCGCCTCTACGCTCTAACCACTAGGCTACCCTGCCGCCTCTACGCTCTAACCAATAGGTTACGCTGCCGCCTCAAGCTCTAACCACTAGGCTACCTGCCTTTACATAAACCACTAGGCTATTTGTTACTTCACGCTCTAACCACTAGGGCTACCCTGCCGCTCTACACTCTAACCACTAGGCTACCCTGCCCCCTACACTCTAACCACTAGGCTACCCTGCCCCTCTACGCTCTAACCACTAGGCTACCTGCCTCTCTACACTCTAACCACTAGGCTACCCTGCCGCCTCTACGCTCTAACCACTAGGCTACCCTGTCAGCTGACGCTCTAACCACTAGGCTACCCTGCCCCTCTACGTCGCTCTAACCACTAGGCTGCCCTGCTCTCCTCTACGCTCTAACCACTAGGCTACCCTGCCTCTACGCTCTAACCACTAGGCTGCCGCCTCTACGCTCTAACCACTAGGCTACCCTGCCGCCTCTGCGCTAACCACTAGGCTACCTGCCGCCTCTACGCTCTAACCACCAGGCTACCTGCCGCCTCTACGCTCTAACCACTAGGCTACCCTGCCCCTCTACACTCTAACCACTAGGCTACCCTGCCCCTCTACACTCTAACCACTAGGCTACCCTGCCCCCTCTACGCTCTAACCACCAGGCTACCCTGCCGCCTCTACACTCTAACCACCCAGGCTACCCTGCCCCCTCTACACTCTAACCACTAGGCTACCCTGCCCCCTCTACACTCTAACCACTAGGCTACCCCTGCCCCCTCTACGCTCTAACCACTAGGCTACCCTGCCGCCCTCTACCTCTAACCACTACATTTACATTTACATTTAAGTCATTTAGCAGACGCTCTTATCCAGAGCGACTAGGCTACCCTGCCACGCCTCTACGCTCTAACCACTAGGCTACCCCTGCCCCCTCTACGCTCTAACCACTGAGCTACCTGCCTCCTCTACCTCTAACCACTAGGCTACCTGCACTTTCTACACTCTAACCATGAGCTGCCACTGCAGCCCCTACCTCTAACCACTAGGCTACCCTGCCCCTCTACGCTCTAGCACTCAGGCTCGCTGCACGCCTCACGCTCTAACCACTAGGCTGCCATACCCGCCTCTACGCTCTAACCAATAGGCTCGCTGCCGCCTCTCGCTCTAACCACTAGGCTACCCTGCCACCCCTACGCTCAAACCACTAGGCTACCTGCCGCCTCCACGCTCTAACCACTAGGCTACCCTGCCGCCTCTACACTCTAACCACTAGGCTACCCTGCCCCCTCTACACTCTAACCACTAGGCTACCCTGCCCCCTCTACGCTCTAACCACTAGGCTACCTGCCTCCTCTACACTCTAACCACTAGGCTACCCTGCCGCCTCTACGCTCTAACCACTAGGCTACCCTGCCGCCTCTACGCTCTAACCACTAGGCTACCCTGCCCCCTCTACGCTCTAACCACTAGGCTACCCTGCCTCCTCTACGCTCTAACCACTAGGCTACCCTGCCACCTCTACGCTCTAACCACTAGGCTACCCTGCCGCCTCTACGCTCTAACCACTAGGCTACCCTGCCGCCTCTACGCTCTAACCACTAGGCTACCTGCCGCCTCTACGCTCTAACCACTAGGCTACCTGCCGCCTCTACACTCTAACCACTAGGCTACCCTGCCCCCTCTACACTCTAACCACTAGGCTACCCTGCCCCCTCTACACTCTAACCACTAGGCTACCCTGCCCCCTCTACGCTCTAACCACTAGGCTACCCTGCCGCCTCTACACTCTAACCACTAGGCTACCCTGCCGCCTCTACGCTCTAACCACTAGGCTACCTGCCGCCTCTACGCTCTAACCACTAGGCTACCTGCCGCCTCTACGCTCTAACCACTAGGCTACCCTGCCCCCTCTACACTCTAACCACTAGGCTACCCTGCCCCCTCTACACTCTAACCACTAGGCTACCCTGCCCCCTCTACGCTCTAACCACTAGGCTACCCTGCCGCCTCTACACTCTAACCACTAGGCTACCCTGCCCCCTCTACACTCTAACCACTAGGCTACCCTGCCCCCTCTACACTCTAACCACTAGGCTACCCTGCCCCCTCTACGCTCTAACCACTAGGCTACCCTGCCGCCTCTACACTCTAACCACTACATTTACATTTACATTTAAGTCATTTAGCAGACGCTCTTATCCAGAGCGACTAGGCTACCTGCCGCCTCTACGCTCTAACCACTAGGCTACCCTGCCCCCTCTACGCTCTAACCACTAGGCTACCTGCCTCCTCTACACTCTAACCACTAGGCTACCCTGCCGCCTCTACACTCTAACCACTAGGCTACCCTGCCGCCCCTACACTCTAACCACTAGGCTACCCTGCCCCCTCTACGCTCTAACCACTAGGCTACCCCTGCCTGCTCTACACTCTAACCACTAGGCTACCCTGCCCCCTCTACGCCTCTAACCACTAGGCTACCTGCCTCCTCTACACTCTAACCACTAGGCTACCTCTGCCGCCTCTACGCTCTAACCACTAGGCTACCCTGCCGCCTCTACGCTCTAACCACTAGGCTACCCTGCCCCTCTACGCTCTAACCACTAGGCTACCCTGCCTCCTCTACGCTCTAACCACTAGGCTACCCTGCCACCTCTACGCTCTAACCACTAGGCTACCCTGCCGCCTCTACGCTCTAACCACTAGGCTACCCTGCCGCCTCTACGCTCTAACCACTAGGCTACCCTGCCGCCTCTACGCCTAACCACTAGGCTACCTGCCGCCTCTACACTCTAACCACTAGGCTACCCTGCCCTCTACACTCTAACCACTAGGCTACCCTGCCCCTCTACACTCTAACCACTAGGCTACCCTGCCCCCTCTACGCTCTAACCACTAGGCTACCCTGCCGCCTCTACACTCTAACCACCAGGCTACCCTGCCCCTCTACACTCTAACCACTAGGCTACTCCTGCCCCCTCTACACTCTAACCACTAGGCTACCCTGCCCTCTACGCTCTAACCACTAGGCTACCCTGCCGCCCTACACTCCTAACCACTAGGCTACTCCTGCCGCCCCTACACTCTAACCACTAGGCTACCCTGCCCCTCTACGCCCTAACCACTCAGGCTACGCTGCCGCCTCTACGCTCTAACCACTAGGCTACCCTGCCGCC
>NW_027036268.1:0-13436 GCF_034236695.1 Oncorhynchus nerka
GCTAGACAGCATACTCAGAATGTTACCTGGTGATATGGTGCTGCTAGACAACATACTCCGAATGTTACCTGGTGATGTGGTGCTGCTAGACAACATACTCAGAATGTTACCTGGTTATATGGTGCTGCTAGACAACATACTCAGTGTTACCTGGTGATATGGTGCTGCTAGACAGCATACTCAGAATGATACCTGGTGATATGGTGCTGCTAGACAGCATACTCAGAATGTTACCTGGTGATATGGTGCTGCTAGACAACATACTCCGAATGTTACCTGGTGATGTGGTGCTGCTAGACAACATACTCAGTGTTACCTGGTGATATGGTGCTGCTAGTGATAGACAACATACTCAGAATGTTACCTGGTGATATGGTGCTGCTAGACAACATACTCAGAATGTTACCTGGTGATATGGTGCTGCTAGACAACATACTCAGAATGTTACCTGGTGATATGGTGCTGCTAGACAACATACTCAGAATGTTACCTGGTGATATGGTGCTGCTAGACAACATACTCAGAATGTTACCTGGTGATATGGTGCTGCTAGTGATAGACAACATACTCAGAATGGTACCTGGTGATATGGTGCTGTTAGTGATAGACAACATACTCAGAATGTTACCTGTTGATATGGTGCTGCTAGACAACATACTCCGAATGTTACCTGGTGATATGGTGCTGTTAGTGATAGACAACATACTCAGAATGATACCTGGTGATATGGTGCTGCTAGACAACACACTCAGAATGTTACCTGGTGATATGGTGCTGATAGACAACATACTCAGAATGTTACCTGGTGATATTGTGCTGATAGACAACATACTCAGAATGTTACCTGGTGATATGGTGCTGATAGACAACATACTCAGAATGTTACCTGGTGATATGGTGCTGATAGACAACATACTCAGAATGTTACCTGGTGATATGGTGCTGCTAGTGATAGACAACATACTCAGAATGTTACCTGGTGATATGGTGCTGCTAGACAACGTTTACAGACAGTGGAGTTGAAACAGTTTCCATACATTATATACAACTAGGTAGATTTAGCAATGTACGCTGACTATACAAAACATTAGGAACACTTGCTCTTTCCGTGATAGACTTACCCAGGTAAATGGGCAAGATAAAAGATTGAAATGTGCACAGTGCAGAAATCGATCCGTCATTTCCTGATTCCTAAAATTCTAATAGTTCACCTAATTTCAGTTTACTTGAGTAAACAAGCAAGTGTAGTGTAAAATCATTGTACAATCTTAACTGCTGTGAAGTATATTTTCAGCTGGTGTAAAAGACGCAAAAGATACATTTAAGAATGGGAATCTCCCTTGAGTTCCCCAGGGGAGCGTAGGGGGACAGCGCGGTTTGAGTTCCCCAGGGGAACGTAGGGGGACAGCGCGGTTTGAGTTCCCCCGGGGAACGTAGGGGGACAGCGTGGTCTGAGTTCCCCAGGGGAACAGCGTGGTCTGAGTAACCCAGCGGAGCGACAGCGTGGTCTGAGTAACCCAGCGGAGCGTAGGGGGACAGCGTGCTCTGAGTTCCCCAGGAGAACGTAGGAGGACAGCGTGCTCTGAGTTCCCCAGGGGAACGTAGGGGGACAGCGTGGTCTGAGTTCCCCAGGGGAGCGTAGGGGGACAGCGCGGTTCGAGTTCCCCAGGGGAGCGTAGGGGGACAGCGCGGTTCGAGTTCCCCAGGGGAGCGTAGGGGGACAGCGTGGTCTGAGTTCCCCTTGGGAGCGTAGGGGGACAGCGGTTCGAGTTCCCCTGGGGAGCGTAGGGGTACAGCGCGGTTCGAGTTCCCCTGGGGAGCGTAGGGGTACAGCGCGGTTCGAGTTCCCCAGGGGAGCGTAGGGGGACAGCGTGGTCTGAGTTCCCCAGGGGAGCGTAGGGGGACAGCGCGGTTCGAGTTCCCCAGGGGAGCGTAGGGGGACAGCGTGGTCTGAGTTCCCCAGGGGAGCGTAGGGGGACAGCGTGGTCTGAGTTCCCCAGGGGAGCGTAGGGTGACTCACATTGGAAAGTAAAAGTCTCTGACCAGCAGCTTGTCAGCAACACCTTGTGTCAGAGGAACATCTCTGACCAGTAGCTTGTCAGCAACACCTTGTGTCAGAGGAACATCTCTGACCAGTAGCTTGTCAGCAACACCTTGTGTCAGAGGAACATCTCTGACCAGCAGCTTGTCAGCAACACCTTGTTTCAGTGGAACATCTCTGACCAGTAGCTAGCAGCAACACCTTGTTTCAGTGGAACATCTCTGACCAGCAGCTTGTCAGCAACACCTTGTTTCAGTGGAACATCTCTGACCAGTAGCTAGCAGCAACACCTTGTTTCAGAGGAACATCTCTGACCAGTAGCTAGCAGCAACACCTTGTGTCAGAGGAACATCTCTGACCAGTAGCTAGCAGCAACACCTTGTTTCAGAGGAACATCTCTGACCAGTAGCTAGCAGCAACACCTTGTTTCAGAGGAACATCTCTGACCAGCAGCTTGTCAGCAACACCTTGTGTCAGTGGAACATCTCTGACCAGTAGCTAGCAGCAACACCTTGTTTCAGAGGAACATCTCTGACCAGTAGCTAGCAGCAACACCTTGTTTCAGAGGAACATCTCTGACCAGTAGCTAGCAGCAACACCTTGTGTCAGAGGAACATCTCTGACCAGTAGCTAGCAGCAACACCTTGTTTCAGAGGAACATCTCTGACCAGTAGCTAGCAGCAACACCTTGTTTCAGAGGAACATCTCTGACCAGCAGCTTGTCAGCAACACCTTGTGTCAGTGGAACATCTCTGACCAGTAGCTAGCAGCAACACCTTGTTTCAGAGGAACATCTCTGACCAGTAGCTTGTCAGCAACACCTTGTGTCAGAGGAACATCTCTGACCAGCAGCTTGTCAGCAACACCTTGTGTCAGAGGAACATCTCTGACCAGCAGCTTGTCAGCAACACCTTGTGTCAGAGGAACATCTCTGACCAGTAGCTAGCAGCAACACCTTGTGTCAGTGGAACATCTCTGACCAGCAGCTTGTCAGCAACACCTTGTTTCAGAGGAACATCTCTGACCAGCAGCTTGTCAGCAACACCTTGTGTCAGTGGAACATCTCTGACCAGTAGCTTGTCAGCAACACCTTGTGTCAGTGGAACATCTCTGACCAGTAGCTAGCAGCAACACCTTGTGTCAGAGGAACATCTCTGACCAGTAGCTAGCAGCAACACCTTGTTTCAGAGGAACATCTCTGACCAGTAGCTAGCAGCAACACCTTGTTTCAGAGGAACATCTCTGACCAGTAGCTAGCAGCAACACCTTGTTTCAGAGGAACATCTCTGACCAGTAGCTAGCAGCAATACCTTGTTTCAGAGGAACATCTCTGACCAGTAGCTAAATCAAATCAAATCAAAATTTATTTGTCACATACACATGGTTAGCAGATGTTAATGCGAGTGTAGCGAAATGCTTGTGCTTCTAGTTCCGACAATGCAGTGATAACCAACAAGTAATCTAACTAACAATTCCAAAACTACTGTCTTATACACAGTGTAAGGGGATAAGGAATATGTACATAAGGATATATGAATGAGTGATGGTACAGAGCAGCATACAGTAGATGGTATCGAGTACAGTATATACATATGAGATGAGTATGTAGACAAAGTAAACAAAGTGGCATAGTTAAAGTGGCTAGTGACATAAGAATGCAGTCGATGATCTAGAGTACAGTATATACATATGCATATGAGATGAATAATGTAGGGTAAGTAACATTATATAAGGTAGCATTGTTTAAAGTGGCTAGTGATATATTTACATCATTTCCCATCAATTCCCATTATTAAAGTGGCTGGAGTTGGGTCAGTGTCAATGACAGTGTGTTGGCAGCAGCCACTCAATGTTAGTGGTGGCTGTTTAACAGTCTGATGGCCTTGAGATAGAAGCTGTTTTTCAGTCTCTCGGTCCCAGCTTTGATGCACCTGTACTGACCTCGCCTTCTGGATGATAGCGGGGTGAACAGGCAGTGGTTCGGGTGGTTGATGTCCTTGATGATCTTTATGGCCTTCCTGTAACATCGGGTGGTGTAGGTGTCCTGGAGGGCAGGTAGTTTGCCCGGTGATGCGTTGTGCAGACCTCACTACCCTCTGGAGAGCCTTACGGTTGAGGGCGGAGCAGTTGCCGTACCAGGCGGTGATACAGCCCGCCAGGATGCTCTCGATTGTGCATCTGTAGAAGTTTGTGAGTGCTTTTGGTGACAAGCCGAATTTCTTCAGCCTCCTGAGGTTGAAGAGGCGCTGCTGCGCCTTCTTCACGACGCTGTCAGTGTGAGTGGACCAATTCAGTTTGTCTGTGATGTGTATGCCGAGGAACTTGAAACTTGCTACCCTCTCCACTACTGATCCATCGATGTGGATAGGGGGGTGTTCCCTCTGCTGTTTCCTGAAGTCCACAATCATCTCCTTAGTTTTGTTGACGTTGAGTGTGAGGTTATTTTCCTGACACCACACTCCGAGGGCCCTCACCTCCTCCCTGTAGGCCGTCTCGTCGTTGTTGGTAATCAAGCCTACCACTGTTGTGTCGTCCGCAAACTTGATGATTGAGTTGGAGGCGTGCGTGGCCACGCAGTCGTGGGTGAACAGGGAGTACAGGAGGGCTCAGAACGCACCCTTGTGGGGCCCCGTGTTGAGGATCAGCGGGGAGATGTTGTTGCCTACCCTCACCACCTGGGCGGCCCGTCAGGAAGTCAGTACCCAGTTGCACAGGGCGGGAGTCGAGACCCAGGGTCTCGAGCTTGATGACGAGCTTGGAGGGTACTATGGTGTTGAATGCGGAGCTGTAGTCGATGAACAGCATTCTCACATATTCTGACCAGCAGCTAGCAGCAACACCTTGTTTCAGAGGAACATCTCTGACCAGTAGCTAGCAGCAACACCTTGTTTCAGAGGAACATCTCTGACCAGCAGCTAGCAGCAACACCTTGTTTCAGAGGAACATCTCTGACCAGTAGCTAGCAGCAACACCTTGTGTCAGTGGAAATACGATGGTTGCTAAAAAATACCATTTAAACTTCTTCTTCTCTTTCACTCTCAGTCTCAGGAGGAGGTGTGTGATCTGCTACATGCCGCACCATTCCAGAACATTCTTCCCAGGGTCCATGTCAAGGGTAAGATTTTCTGTCTGTCTGTCTGTCTGTCTGTCTGTCTGGATCAGTGACTCTGTTATCTCTTCTCATTGTAGAGGGTGAGCGTCTTGATGCCAAGATGAAACGTCTGGAGACTAAATACACAGCCCTGCACCTGGTTCCTCTGATAGAACGCCTGGGAACCCCACAGGTACCATCACACTGCCTTAGTGAACCCCACAGGTACCATCACACTGCCTTAGTGAACACCAGCCCTGGGAACCCCACAGGTACCATCACACTGCCTTAGTGAACCCCACAGGTACCATCACACTGCCTTAGTTAACACCAGCCCTGGGAACCCCACAGGTACCATCACACTGCCTTAGTAAACACCAGCCCTGGGAACCCCACAGGTACCATCACACTGCCTTAGTTAACACCAGCCCTGGGAACCCCACAGGTACCATCACACTGCCTTAGTGAACCCCACAGGTACCATCACACTGCCTTAGTTTAACACCAGCCCCGGGAACCCCACAGGTACCATCACACTGCCTTAGTTAACACCAGCACTGGGAACCCCACAGGTACCATCACACTGCCTTAGTTAACACCAGCCCCGGGAACCCACAGGTACCATCACACTGCCTTAGTTAACACCAGCCCTGGGAACCCCACAGGTACCATCACACTGCCTTAGTTTAACTCCAGCCCGGGAACCCCACATTTACCCATCACACTGCCTTAGTTAACACCAGCCCGGAACCCCACAGGTACCATCACTGCCTTAGTTAACACCAGCCCGGAAACCCCACAGGTACCATCACACTAACTTAGTGAACCCCACAGGTACCATCACACTGCCTTAGTTAACACCAGCCCTGGGAACCCCACAGGTACCATCACACTGCCTTAGTTAACACCAGCCCTGGGAACCCCACAGGTAACATCACACTGCCTTAGTTAACACCAGCCTGGGAACCCCACAGGTACCATCACACTGCCTTAGTGAACACCAGCCCTGGGAACCGCACAGGTACCATCACACTGCCTTAGTGAACCGCACAGGTACCATCACACTGCCTTAGTGAACCCCACAGGTACCATCACACTGCCTTAGTGAACACCAGCCCTGGGAACCGCACAGGTACCATCACACTGCCTTAGTGAACCCCACAGGTACCATCACACTGCCTTAGTTAACACCAGCCCCGGGAACCCCACAGGTACCATCACACTGCCTTAGTAAACACCAGTACTGGGAACCATCACACTGCCTTAGTTAACACCAGTACTGGGAACCATCACACTGCCTTAGTTAACACCAGTACTGGGAACCATCACACTGCCTTAGTTAACACCAGTACTGGGAACCATCACACTGCCTTAGTTTAACACCAGCCTGGGAACCCCACAGGTACCATCACACTGCCTTAGTTAACACCAGCCCTGGGAACCCCACAGGTACCATCACTGCCTTAGTTAACACCAGCCTAGGAACCCCAGGTACCATCACACTGCCTTAGTTAACACCAGCCCTGGGAACCCCACAGGTACCATCACACTGCCTTAGTTAACACCAGCCCTAGGAACCCCACAGGTACCATCACACTGCCTTAGTTAACACCAGTACTGGGAACCATCACACTGCCTTAGTTAACACCAGTACTGGGAACCATCACACTGCCTTAGTTAACACCAGTACTGGGAACCATCCACACTGCCTTAGTTAACACCAGCCCTGGGAACCCCACAGGTACCATCACACTGCCTTAGTTAACACCAGTACTGGGAACCATCACACTGCCTTAGTTAACACCAGCCCTAGGAACCCCACAGGTACCATCACACTGCCTTAGTTAACACCAGTGCTGGGGAACCATCACACTGCCTTAGTTAACACCAGCCCTGGGAACCCCACAGGTACCATCACACTGCCTTAGTTAACACCAGTACTGGGAACCATCACACTGCCTTAGTTAACACCAGCCCTGGGAACCCCACAGGTACCATCACACTGCCTTAGTTAACACCAGCCCTGGGAACCCCACAGGTACCATCACACTGCCTTAGTTAACACCAGCCCTGGGAACCCCACAGGTACCATCACACTGCCTTAGTTAACACCAGCCCTGGGAACCATCACACTGCCTTAGTTAACACCAGTACTGGGAACCATCACACTGCCTTAGTTAACACCAGCCCTGGGAACCCCACAGGTACCATCACACTGCCTTAGTAAACACCAGCCCTGGGAACCCCACAGGTACCATCACACTGCCTTAGTTAACACCAGTACTGGGAACCATCACACTGCCTTAGTTAACACCAGTACTGGGAACCATCACACTGCCTTAGTTTAACACCAGCCCTGGGAACCCCACAGGTACCATCACACTGCCTTAGTTAACACCAGTACTGGGAACCATCACTGCCTTAGTTAACACCAGCCCGGGAACCCCACAGGTACCATCACACTGCCTTAGTTAACACCAGCCCTGGGAACCCCACAGGTACCATCACACTGCCTTAGTTAACACCAGCCCTGGGAACCCCACAGGTACCATCACACTGCCTTAGTTAACACCAGCCCTGGGAACCCCACAGGTACCATCACACTGCCTTAGTTAACACCAGCCCTGGGAACCCCACAGGTACCATCACACTGCCTTAGTAAACACCACAGGTACCATCACACTGCCTTAGTAAACACCACAGGTACCATCACACTGCCTTAGTAAACACCACAGGTACCATCACACTGCCTTAGTGAACCCCACAGGTACCATCACACTGCCTTAGTAAACACCACAGGTACCATCACACTGCCTTAGTTAACACCAGCCCTGGGAACCCCACAGGTACCATCACACTGCCTTAGTGAACACCAGCCCTCCCTCTTCGCCACCCATTCTCCTTCCCCACTCTTTCTCCCCCTCTCTTCCACTGTAGCAAATAGCCATTACCCGTGAAGGTGACCTGCTGACCAAAGAGCGTCTGTGCTGTGGCCTGTCCATGTTCGAGGTCATCCTCACACGTGTCCGCGGTTTCCTGGACGACCCCATCTGGCGCGGCCCGTTGCCCAGCAACGGCGTGATGCGTGGACAGTGTGGAGTTTCACCCGGCTGTGGAGCGCCATGCAGTTTGTTTACTGCATCCCCTGTGGGAGCACACGGGTTCACCGTGGAGTGAGTAGTGACACAGCATCGGTCTAGAAGGATCCCTGAGGTTTTACACTGCTCTGTATAGAGGGGATCTCTGCTCTGTATAGAGGGGGGATCTCTGCTCTGTACAGAGGGGGGATCTCTGCTCTGTATAGAGAGGGTGATCTCTGCTCTGTAGGGGGTGATCTCTGCTCTGTATAGAGGGGGTGATCTCTGCTCTGTATAGAGAGGGGAGGGATCTCGGCTCTGTATAGAGGGGATGATCTCTGCTCTGTATAGAGGGGTGATCTCTGCTCTGTATAGAGAGGGGGGGATCTCTGCTCTGTATAGAGGGGGTGATCTCTGCTCTGTATAGGGGGGGTGATCTCTGCTCTGTATAGAGGGGTGATCTGCTCTGTATAGAGGGGTGATCTCTGCTCTGTATAGAGGGGGGGTGATCTCTGCTCTGTATAGAGGGGTGATCTCTGCTCTGTAGAGGGGGGTGATCACTGCTCTGTACAGAGGGGGTGATCACTGCTCTGTATAGAGGGGGGTGATCTGCTCTGTATAGAGGGGGTGATCTCTGCTCTGTATAGAGGGGGGGTGATCTCTGCTCTGTATAGGGGGTGATCTGCTCTGTATAGAGGGGTGATCTCTGCTCTGTATAGAGGGGGGTGATCTCTGCTCTGTATAGGGGGGGATCTCTGCTCTGTATAGAGGGGGTGATCTCTGCTCTGTATAGAGTGGGGATCTCTGCTCTGTATAGAGGGGGTGATCTCTGCTCTGTATAGAGGGGGGTGATCTCTGCTCTGTATAGAGGGGGTGATCTCTGCTCTGTATAGAGGGTGATCTCTGCTCTGTATAGGGGGGTGATCTCTGCTCTGTATAGGGGGTGATCTCTGCTCTGTATAGGGGGGTGATCTCTGCTCTGTATGAGGGGATCTCTGCTCTGTATAGAGAGGTGATCTGCTCTGTATAGAGGGAGGTGATCTCTGCTCTGTATAGAGGGGGGAGTGATCTCTGCTCTGTATAGAGAGGGGTGATCTGCTCTGTATAGAGGGGGTGATCTGCTCTGTATAGAGGGGGGTGATCTCTGCTCTGTATAGAGAGGGTGATCTGCTCTGTATAGAGAGGGGTGATCTCTGCTCTGTATAGAGAGGGGGTGATCTCTGCTCTGTATAGAGAGGGGTGATCTCTGCTCTGTATAGAGAGGGTGATCTCTGCTCTGTATAGAGGGGGTGATCTCTGCTCTGTATAGAGGGGGGTGATCTGCTCTGTATAGAGGGGGGTGATCTGCTCTGTATAGAGGGGGGTGATCTCTGCTCTGTATAGAGGGGTGATCTCTGCTCTGTATAGAGGAGGAGTGATCTCTGCTCTGTATAGAGGATTTCTGCTCTGTATAGAGGGGGGTGATCTCTGCTCTGTATAGAGGGGGATCTCTGCTCTGTATAGAGGGAGGGGTGATCTCTGCTCTGTATAGAGGGGGGTGATCTCTGCTCTGTATAGAGGGGGGATCTCTGCTCTGTATAGAGAGGGTGATCTCTGCTCTGTATAGAGGGGGTGATCTCTGCTCTGTATAGAGGGGGTGGATCTCTGCTCTCTGTATAGGTGATCTGCTCTGTATAGAGGGGGATCTCTGCTCTGTATAGAGGGGGTGATCTCTGCTCTGTATAGAGAGGGGGTGATCTCTGCTCTCTGTATAGAGAGGGGGGGTGATCTCTGCTCTGTATAGAGAAGTGATCTCTGCTCTGTATAGAGGGGGTGATCTCTGCTCTGTATAGAGGGGGTGGATCTCTGCTCTGTATAGAGGGGGTGATCTCTGCTCTGTATAGAGGGTGATCTCTGCTCTGTATAGAGGGGGTGATCTCTGCTCTGTATAGAGGGGTGATCTCTGCTCTGTATAGGGGGTGATCTCTGCTCTGTATAGAGGAGAGAGAGGGTGATCTCTGCTCTGTATAGAGGGGGGGGGGGTGATCTCTGCTCTGTATAGGGGGGGGTGATCTCTGTATATTCAGATAGCTAGGTGAGACAACCACATCACAGTAGTTAGTATATTTAGATAGCTAGGTGGACAACCACATATTACAGTAGTTAGTATATTCAGATAGCTAGGTGGGACAACCACATATCACAGTAGTTAGTATATTTAGATAGCTAGGTGAGACAACCACATATCACAGTAGTTAGTATATTCAGATAGCTAGGTGAGACAACCACATATCACAGTAGTTAGTATATTCAGATAGCTAGGTGAGACAACCACATATCTCAGTAGTTAGTATATTCAGATAGCTAGGTGAGACAACCACATATTACAGTAGTTAGTATATTTAGATAGCTAGGTGAGACAACCACATATTACAGTAGTTAGTATATTTAGATAGCTAGGTGAGACAACCACATATCACAGTAGTTAGTATATTTATATTCAGATAGCTAGGTGAGACAACCACATATCACAGTAGTTAGTATATTCAGATAGCTAGGTGGGACAACCACATATCACAGTATATTCAGATAGCTAGGTGGACAACCACATATCACAGTAGTTAGTATATTCAGATAGCTAGGTGGACAACCACATATCACAGTAGTTAGTATATTCAGATAGCTAGGTGGACAACCACATATCACAGTAGTTAGTATATTCAGATAGCTAGGTGAGACAACCACATATCACAGTAGTTAGTATATTCAAATAGCTAGGTGGGGGGGAGGGGTCTGATAGAGCCTGAGACACCCAGCCCTCTCCATGTCACCTGGTAGGAGCGGCCTGCCAAGTAGGATGCAATCAATAGTGTGTAGAGCCTGAGACGCCTAGCCTGAGAGGGTGGAGAGGAGGTCTGATAGAGCCTGAGACACCCAGCCCTGAGAGGGTGGAGGGAGGATATCATAGAGGCCTGAGACACCCAGCCCTGAGAGGGTGGAGAGGGGAGGATCTGATAGAGCCTGAGACGCCTAGCCCTGAGAGGGTGGAGAGGAGGATATCATAGAGCCTGAGGAGCCCAGCCCTGAGAGGGTGGAGAGAGGATCTGATAGAGGCCTGGGACACCCAGCCCTGAAGGGTGGAGAGGGAGGATCTGATAGAGCCTGAGACACCCAGCCTGAAGGGTGGAGGGAGGATCTGATGGAGCCTGAGACACCCAGCCTGAGAGGGTGGAGAGGAGGCAGAGCCTGAGACTCCCAGCCCTGAGGGAGGGTGGAGAGGAGGGGATCTGATAGAGCCTGAGAGTAGGAGTAGGGTAGTTCTGGAGAAAGGGCATAGGAGTAGGGTAGGTCGGGAGAGAGAGGGAGAAAGGGCAAAGGAGTAGGGTAGTTCTGGAGAAAGATGGCATAGGAGTAGGGTAGTTCTGGAGAGAAGAGGGCATAGGAGTAGGGTAGTTCTGGAGAAAGATGGCATAGGAGTAGGGTAGTTCTGGAGAGAGCGGGCATAGTGGTAGGGTAGTTCTGGAGAAGGGCATAGGGTAGGGTAGTTCTGGAGAAAGAGGGCATAGGAGTAGGGTAGTTCTGGAGGAGAGAGGGAGAAAGAGGGCAAAGGAGTAGGGTAGTTCTGGAGAAAGGCATAGGAGTAGAATTTAGTTCTGGGTGAGAGGGAGAAAGAGGTCAAGGGTACAGGATAGTTCTGGAGAGAGGGCATAGGAGGTAAGGATAGTTCTGGAGAAAGATGGCATAGGAGTAGGAGTAGTTCTGGAGAGAGAGGGCATAGGAGTAGGGTAGTTCTGGAGAGAGAGTGAGAAAGAGGGCAAAGGAGTAGGGTAGTTCTGGAGAAAGAGGGAGAGAGAGGAATAGGAGTAGTGTAGTTCTGGAGAAAGAGGGAATAGGAGTAGGGTAGTTCTGGAGAGAGAGTGAGAAAGAGGAGCATAGGAGTAGGGTAGTTCTGGAGAAAAGATGGCATAGGAGTAGGGTAGTTCTGGAGAGAGGGCATAGGAGTAAGGGTAGTTCTGGAGAAAGAGGGCATAGGAGTAGGGTAGTTCTGGAGAGAGAGTGAGAAAGAGGGACAAAGGAGTAGGGTAGTTCTGGAGAAAGAGGGAGAGAGAGGGAATAGGAGTAGTGTAGTTCTGGAGAAAGAGGGAATAGGAGTAGGGTAGTTCTGGAGAGAGAGTGAGAAAGAGGCATAGGAGTAGGGTAGTTCTGGAGAAAGATGGCATAGGAGTAGGGTAGTTCTGGAGAGAGAGGGCATGAGTAAGTTCTGGAGAAGAGGGCATAGGAGTAGGGTAGTTCTGGGAAAGAGTGAGAAGGGCATAGGAGTAGGAGTAGTTCTGGAGAGAGAGTGAGAAAGGGCATAGGAGTAGGGTAGTTCTGGAGAGAGAGGGCATAGGAGTAGGGTAGTTCTGGAAGAGTGAGAAGGGCATAGGAGTAGGGTAGTTTCTGGAAAAGGGAGAGAGGGCATAGGAGTAGGGTAGTTCTGGAGAGGGAATAGGAGTAGTGTAGTTCTGGAGAGAGCGGGAGAAAGGGCATATAGGAGTAGGGTAGTTCTGGAGAAAGGGCATAGGAGTAAGGGTAGTTCTGGAGAGAGGGAGAAATAGGGCATAGGAGTAGGGTAGTTCTGGAGAAAGGGCATAGGAGTAGGGTAGTTCTGGAGAAGAGTGAGAGAGAGGGCATAGGAGTAGGGTAGTTCTGGAGAGAGAGGCATAGGAGGTAGGAGTAGTTCTGGAGAGAGGGGCATAGGAGTAGGAGTAGTTCTGGAGAGAGAGGGCATAGGAGTAGGGTAGTTCTGGAGAGAGAGGGCATAGGAGTAGGGTAGTTCTGGAGAAGCAAGAGGGCATGAGAGGTAGGGTAGTTCTGGAGAGAGAGGGCATGGGAGTAGGGTAGTTCTGGAGAGAGAGGGCATGGGGAGTAGGGTAGTTCTGGAGAGAGAGGCATAGGAGTAGGGTAGTTCTGGAGAGAGAGGAGACATGGGAGTAGGGTAGTTCTGGAGAGAGGGCATGGGAGTAGGGTAGTTCTGGAGAGAGAGGGCATAGGAGTAGGAGTAGTTCTGGAGAGAGAGGGAGAAAGAGGGCATAGGAGTAGGGTAGTTCTGGAGAGAGAGGGCATAGGAGTAGGGTAGTTCTGGAGAAGAGGGCATAGGAGTAGGGTAGTTCTGGAGAGAGAGAGAAGAAGGGGCATAGGAGTAGGGTGGTTCTGGAGAGAGAGGGGCATAGAGAGTAGGGTAGTTCTGGAGAGAGAGGGCATAGGA
>NW_027036269.1:0-13445 GCF_034236695.1 Oncorhynchus nerka
CTCTGTCTCAAGATAGACCTCTGTCTCAAGATAGGCCTCTGTCTCAAGATAGGTCTCTGTCTCAAGATAGGCCTCTGTCTCAAGATAGGCCTCTGTCTCAAGATAGGTCTCTGTCTCAAGATAGGTCTCTGTCTCAAGATAGGTCTCTGTCTCAAGATAGGCCTCTGTCTCAAGATAGGCCTCTGTCTCAAGATAGGTCTCTGTCTCAAGATAGGCCTCTGTCTCAAGATAGGCCTCTGTCTCAAGATAGACCTCTGTCTCAAGATAGGTCTCTGTCTCAAGATAGGCCTCTGTCTCAAGATAGGCCTCTGTCTCAAGATAGGCCTCTGTCTCAAGATAGGTCTCTGTCTCAAGGTAGGTCTCTGTCTCAAGATAGGCCTCTGTCTCAAGATAGGTCTCTGTCTCAATACTTCAATGATCAAAGTGACATCAACATTATTGTTTGGTTGTTCATGTTGTGTTTAATGATGTTGCAGTAGGTTGACTTTGACCATGTGCTGCTAGTTAGTCTGGTTACTAGTCCAACGCTCTAACCACTAGGCTACCCTGCCGCCCCATGTGCTGCTATTTAGGTGTTGCTATCTGCAACGACGACCTCAAAGAAGCTGAATATTTTCCAGTGACGTCATGTCGGTGTGAAACCTGTTCGATGCTAAACCCTCCCCTTCATGTCACATTAAAAGTGTATCACGAGCTGAAAACTTTCCATTCGATCGAACCAATCGCTGCTCGTATGTCCTTTCATGGTAAAGTACATCTAGTCATGAACACGGAAATACGCAGCAAAGACCCAGCTACTCTCTGACAGTCACCATCACACCATCAGACCACCAGATGGACGGGCTGTGTGTTTCTCTCATCTCTCTCTTGTGTAAGTAGCCTTTAGAATGAGTTTTACTGGGCCTCATAGCTGCACGATAGTTCATCGTCTGATGTGGTTTTATACTTGTCTACATTTGTTAACCTAAACTCTTACAAAGAAGGGTTCCAGAGTGTTCTCCGGTTGTCCCCATAGGAGAACCCTTTTTGGTTTCATTTCCTCTGTGGGAGTGGCTCAATCTTGAACCCAAAAGGCATCTACCTAGAACCAAAAAGGTTTATTTGAAAGGTTCTCGTATGGGGACAGTTAAAGAACCCTTTGAGGATCTAGACAGCACCTTTTTTACGAAGAGTGTAGTGTGTACGTGCTGTTACTTTGCATACTGTCTTTGTCTATGGACCATGATGGCATGCTACAGCTCTCTGTTGTTGCTACAGCTCTCTGTTGTTCCTACAGCTCTCTGTTGTTGCTACAGCTCTGTTGTTGCTACAGCTCTATGTTGTTGCTACAGCTCTCTGTTGTTGCCATAGTTCTCTGTTGTTGCTACAGCTCTCTGTTGTTGCCATAGTTCTCTGTTGTTGCTACAGCTCTCTGTTGTTGCCATAGCTCTCTGTTGTTGCTACAGCTCTCTGTTGTTGCCATAGCTCTCTGTTGTTGCTACAGCTCTCTGTTGTTGGTACAGCTCTCTGTTGTTGGTACATCTCTCTGTTGTTGGTACAGCTCTCTATTGTTGCTACAGCTCTCTGTTGTTGGTACAGCTCTCTGTTGTTGCTACAGCTCTCTGTTGTTGCTACAGCTCTCTGTTGTTGGTACAGCTCTCTGTTGTTGCTACAGCTCTCTGTTGTTGCTACAGCTCTCTGTTGTTGCTTCAGCTCTCTGTTGTTGTCATAGCTCTCTGTTGTTGCTACAGCTCTGTTGTTGCTACAACTCTCTGTTGTTGCTACAGCTCTCTGTTGTTGTCATAGCTCTCTGTTGTTGCTTCAGCTCTCTGTTGTTGGTACAGCTCTCTGTTGTTGCTACAGCTCTCTGTTGTTGCTTCAGCTCTCTGTTGTTGCTTCAGCTCTCTGTTGTTGCTACAGCTCTCAGCTGTTTCATAGCTCTCTGTTATTGCCATTGCTCCTTATTGTCCTCTGCTACCTGTAGGTGCTGTTTCCTCCAGTCAGTTCATCCTAACACTGTTCCTCTGCTACCTGTAGGAGCTGTTTCCTCCAGTCAGTTCATCCTAACACTGTTCCTCTGCTACCTGTAGGTGCTGTTTCCTCCAGTCAGTTCATCCTAACACTGTTCCTCTGCTACCTGTAGGTGCTGTTTCCTCCAGTCAGTTCATCCTAACACTGTTCCTCTGCTACCTGTAGGTGCTGTTTCCTCCAGTCAGTTCATCCTAACACTGTTCCTCTGCTACCTGAAGGTGCTGTTTCCTCCAGTCAGGATGGGATCTCTGCAGCAGAGGTGGAGCTGAGAGTCAGACCAGGAGACAATGTTGTTCTTCATTGTGACATCAAAGACCATCTGGTAACAGATTGGCACAGAACCAGCTCCGTTGGGAACGGGAGTCATTTCAGAATTTCAGACAGAGAGATGAAGGCCAATCCTGTCCGTCGATTCTATTTCCTGTGGCGTTCTCAACAGTTCTATGATCTACTGATAACTAACGTCTCTGAATCTGACCTGGGACTCTACTACTGTGGGAGCTGGCAGATACCTGTGCTGAACAAGGAAGGGTTTCTCAATGACACAGAAACAGCTATTGAGGGAAAAGAGGTCTACTACCATGGAAATATCATCACCAGACTTTCATTTGGTAAGAAAATACTGTTTCTTGTTTCTTTCTTTAGGTTGCCGTACAAAATACATTTACATATGTTGCCAGGGAAACAGAATCTCAATGAGAGACAAGTTTCTTAATTTATGCTTGTGTTTATGTCCAGAAACCAGCCCTACTGAGCCCTCCTCCTCCCCTGATGTAGACTGTGGTCTGTGTTGGATGTTGCTGTTCAGTCTGTGTCCTGTGTCTGCTCTCCTCTCCTCTCTCCTCTCCTCCACCTGTGTCTACTCCTTCTGCAGAACAACAGGTAAACTGACTCTCTCACATCCTCTAAACAGGTAAACTGACTCTCTCACTTCCTCCCATAGTCAGTCTTCTACTTACTTTTCAGTCTCTCATTATTTGAATGTCTCTGTTTTCTGAATCAGTCTTATTATTGTCCTTGTTTGACCTCAGACTTGTTTTAATGGTGATAAACTCTTCCTCTTCAGCTCCAACCGACTCTCAGATCAAGACGACCATCAGGGGAAGTGAGAGCAGATTACAGGTAGAGTCAGACTGGGATATTTAGTTCTTTTAGGGGAGGCCATCTTGATTTGTAGTCCATGTGTTTGTTATCCCAGCCCTATTCAATGGGATGTATAATCATTAAGAACAGAAGACAAAAGCCTCTCTCTCCCTCTCTCTCTCTCTCTCTCTCTCTCTCTCTCTCTGTGTGTCTCTCTCTGTGTCTCTCTCTCTCTCTCTCTCTCTCTCTCTCTCTCTCTCTCTCTCTATCTCTGCTCTCTCTCTCTCTCTCTGTCTCTCTCTCTCTCTCAGGAGGAAGGAGACCTGTTTTACGCCTCGTTGGATATCCGAGGACCGAGGACACCAAAGAAGAAGACAGTCCAGAACTCTGACTTCAGTACCTACTCAGCCATCAATACCAGCAGAGTGTGAGACCTATACCAGCCATCAAAACCAGCAGATTGAGACCTATACCAGCCATCATTACCAGCAGTGTGAGACCTATACCAGCCATCAATACCAGCAAGGGAGACCAGCGCCAGCCACTTGGTCACTGCAGAGTGGGAGACCTATAGCCCATCCATCAATACCAGCAGAGTAGAATTCAGTGACCAGCCCTCAATACCATCAGAGTGAGACCTATACCAGCCATCAATACCAGCAGAGTGAGACCTATACCAGCCCTCAATACCATCAGAGACCTATACCAGCCATCAATACCAGCAGAGTGAGACCCATACCAGTCATCAATACCATCAGAGTGAGACCTATACCAGCCATCAATACCATCAGAGTGAGAGACCTATACCAGCCATCAATACCATCAGAGTGAGAGACCTATACCAGCCATCAATACCATCAGAGTGAGAGACCTATACCAGCCATCAATACCATCAGAGTGTGAGACCTACAGTGGGGCAAAAAAAGTATATAGTCAGTCACCAATTTTGCAAATTCTCCCACTTAAAAAGATGAGACAGGCCTGTAATTTTCATCATAGGTACACTTCAACTATGACGGACAAAATGAGAAAACAAATCCAGAAAATCACATTGTAGGATTAGTAATGAATTTATTTGCAAATTATGGTGGAAAATATGTATTTGGTCACCTACAAACAAGCAAGATTTCTGGCTCTCACAGACCTGTAACTTCTTCTTTAAGAGGCTCCTCTGTCCTCCACTCGTTACCTGTATTAATGGCACCTGTTTGAATTTGTTATCAGTATAAAAGACACCTGTCCACAACCTCAAACATTCACACTCCAAACTCCACAATGGCCAAGACCAAAGAGCTGTCAAAGGACACCAGAAACAAAATTGTAGACCTGCACCAGGCTGGGAAGACTGAATCTGCAATAGGTAAGCAGCTTGGTTTGAAGAAATCAACTGTGGGAGCAATTATTAGGAAATGGAAGACATACAAGATCACTGATAATCTCTCATCTGGGGCTCCATGAAGATCTCACACTCAGGGGTCAAATGATCACAAGAACGGTGAGCAAAAATCCCAGAACCACACGGGGGGACCTAGTGAATGACCTGCAGAGAGCTGGGACCAAAGTAACAAAGCCTACCATCAGTAACACACTACGCCGCCAGGGATTCAAATCCTGCAGTGCCAGACGTGTCCCCCTGCTAAATCCAGTACATGTCCAGGCCCGTCTGAAGTTTGCTAGAGAGCATTTGGATGATCCAGAAGAAGATTGGGAGAATGTCATATGGTCAAATGAAACCAAAATATACAATTTTGGTATGAACTCAACTCGTCGTGTTTGGAGGACAAAGAATGCTGAGTTGCATCCAAAGAACACCATACCTACTGTGAAGCATGGGGGTGGAAACATCATGCTTTTGGGCTGTTTTTCTGCAAAGGGACCAGGACGACTGATCCGTGTAAAGGAAAGAATGAATGGGGCCATGTATCGTGAGATTTTGAGTGAAAACCTCCTTCCACCAGCAAGGGCATTGAAGATGAAACGTGGCTGAGTCTTTCAGCATGACAATGATCCCAAACACACCGCCCGGGCAACGAAGGAGTTGCTTCGTAAGAAGCATTTCAAGGTCCTGGAGGGCCTAGCCAGTCTCCAGATCTCAACCCCATAGAAAATCTTTGGGGAGTTGAAAGTCCGTGTTGCCCGGCAACAGCCCCAAACATCACCACTCTAGAGGAGATCTGCATGGAGGAATGGGCCAAAATACCAGCAACAGTGTGTGAAAACCTTTGTAAAGACTTACAGAGAAAACGTTTGACCTCTGTCATTGCCAACAAAGGGTATATAACAAAGTATTGAGATAAACTTTTTGTTATTGACCAAATACTTATTTTCCACCAAAATGTGCAAATAAATTCATTAAAAATCCTACAATGTGATTTTTCTGGATTTTTTCATTTTGTCTGTCATAGTTGAAGTGTACCTTCATGATGAAAATTACAGGCCTCTCTCATCTTTTTAAGTGGGAGAACTTGCACAATTGGTGGCTGACTAAATACTTTTTTTGCCCCACTGTATATCAGCCATCAATACCAGCAGAGTCAGACCTATACCATACATCAATACCATCAGAGACCAATACCAGTCATCAATACCATCAGAGTGAGACCTATACCAGCCATCAATACCAGCAGAGTGAGACCTATATCAGCCATCAATACCGTCAGAGTGAGACTCATACCAGCCATCAATACCAGAAGAGAGGTGAGACCCATACCATCCATCAATACCATCAGAGTGATACCTATACCAGCCATCAATACCATCAGGAGGAGACCTATACCAGCCATCAATACCAACAGAGTGAGACCTATACCAGTCATCAATACCATCAGAGACCAATACCAGTCAACAATATCATCAGAGACCAATAACAGTCATCAATACCAACAGAGTGAAACCAATAACATTATTGATCAGGGAGGACAAGGTATTACAGCTTTGATTGTATCAGTTATTATGTTGTTGTACTTTTTTTGTATTTTTTAATATTTTTTACTTTCGTCTGTATCCTTTCATTTACTGATATAGTTTCAGTTTGGAAGTTTCATTGTTGTTTTATCATTGTAATTCATGTTTGCAGTTTATTGATGTGTTTTAAAAGTAAATCTCAATAAATATTGATTCAGTTTCATTAGATTTGATTTCATTATTCAATTCTCTCCCACTATGTCAGGGGTATTGAACTCTGACCCTACGAGGTTCTTAGCCTGCTGGTTCTCTGTTCTACCTGATCATTAATTACACCCACCTGGTATCACAGGTCTTAACCAATCCCTGATTAGAAAGAAGGGAACAATGAAAAAACACAGTGGAACTGGCTTGGAGGACCAGAGTTGAGGACACTATGGTCTCTTCCAGTTCAATGTCATGTCATTCAGTCTGACGAGGCTCCAGCAACCTCTCAGGGAGGTCTGTGTTTGGGGGGGTGGCTTATAGGCTTAGTAGGTGTGGTTTATAGGTTAGTAGGTGTGGCTTATAGGTTAGTAGGTGTGGTATATAGGTTAGTAGGTGTGGCTTATAGGCTTGGTAGGAGGCCAGAGGAAACAGTTCAGAAGAGTTTGTAGACATATTATGACCCCAAAAAATGTAAGTTGCATTTTACATTTCGGTAAGGGTTTTGATGGCTGTTCGAACAGACATTTTATAGGCTAAGTAGGTGGCACAGGCACTTCTTGGGGTCCCCAGGACCAAGTTTGGTAAATAATGCCCTACAGTCTCCTCAATGTCAAGGTCAGTCCATTCTGTTTGAAATGCTGCCCTACATTCTCCTCCATGTTAACTACAGTCTCCTCCATGTTAACTACAGTCTCCAGTCTCCTCCATGTTAACTACAGTCTCCTCCATGTTAACTACATTCTCCTCAATGTTAACTACAGTCTCCTCCATGTTAAATACAGTCTCCTCCATGTTAACTACAGTCTCCTCCATGTTAACTACAGTCTCCTCCATGTTAATCACTCATCAGTCTCCTCCATGTTAACTACAGTCTCCTCCATGTTAACTACAGTCTCCTCCATGTTAACTACAGTCTCCTCCATGTTAACTACAGTCTCCTCCATGTTAACTACAGTCTCCTCCATGTTAACTACAGTCTCCTCCATGTTAACTACAGTCTCCTCCATGTTAACTACAGTCTCCTCCATGTTAACTACAGTCTCCTCCATGTTAACTACAGTCTCCTCCATGTTAACTACAGTCTCCTCCATGTTAACTACAGTCTCCTCCATGTTAACTACAGTCTCCTCCATGTTAACTACAGTCTCCTCCATGTTAACTCACAGTCTCCTCCATGTTAACTACAGTCTCCTCCATGTTAACTACAGTCTCCTCCATGTTAACTACAGTCTCCTCCATGTTAACTACAGTCTCCTCCATGTTAACTACAGTCTCCTCCATGTTAACTACAGTCTCCTCCATGTTAACTACAGTCTCCTCCATGTTAAGGTCAGGTCATTCTGTTTGAAAAGGCTCCAGCAACCTTTCAGATAGGTTTCTGTTTGAGGGTGTGGTTTATAGGTTAGTAGGAGAGGCTCATATACTAAGAGGGTGTGGCTCAGACTAGACAAGGCTGTGACTTATAGTCTTAGTCTAGTCTGAGGGTGTGGCTTAGACTAGACAAGGGTGTGGTTAATAGGCTAAGAGGGTGTGGCTTAAATGCTAAGAGGTGTGTGCCTTAGATACTAAAGGGTGTGGCTTTAGAGGAAGACATCTGCTGAACAGAATCACAGCCGTTTCCATGGTTTCATACACCTTGCCTTCAGTTAAAGTTGACTAAAAGT
Organism: Oncorhynchus nerka; assembly: GCF_034236695.1. Taxonomy (NCBI): domain Eukaryota; kingdom Metazoa; phylum Chordata; class Actinopteri; order Salmoniformes; family Salmonidae; genus Oncorhynchus; species Oncorhynchus nerka. The sequence goes on from NW_027036269.1 coordinate 7,869, forward strand.
AGCTCAGTAAAGCATTCAACCACATTCTCAATGGAGTTACATAGTGATCAGGTGAATTATACCACAGAACATTATAATCTCTGAAAAACTTAATTTTATTCCAAAAAGATATTTATTACAGGTATATTCACCAACTATAAATCAGACATTAACACTAGTAGCTCAATCCAACATAGTAAATCCATACCAATAAAATGTAGACATGTTCAAATGGTGAATACAAATAACATTGTAAAAGAAGACACAAAAAGTTGAGTTAACACTTGAAATGTTGTGTTAAAAGATCTCTCATTCATATATGTATATATTCTTAATTCCATTCCTTCCTTAGATTTACTTAGAGGAGCAAAAACAGAGCTCTGGAGGTTAACCAGAGAAACAGAGATCTGGAGGTAACCAGAGAAACAGAGATCTGGAGGTTAACCAGAGAAACCGAGATCTGGAGGTTAACCAGAGAAACAGAGATCTGGAGGTAACCAGAGAAACAGAGATCTGGAGGTTAACCAGAGAAACAGAGATCTGGAGGTTAACCAGAGAAACAGAGATCTGGAGGTTAACCAGAGAAACAGAGATCTGGAGGTTAACCAGAGAAACAGAGATCTGGAGGTAACCAGAGAAACAGAGATCTGGAGGTAACCAGAGAAACAGAGCTCTGGAGGTTAACCAGAGAAACAGAGCTCTGGAGGTTAACCAGAGAAACAGAGCTCTGGAGGTTAACCAGAGAAACAGAGATCTGGAGGTTAACCAGAGAAACAGAGATCTGGAGGTTAACCAGAGAAACAGAGATCTGGAGGTTAACCAGAGAAACAGAGCTCTGGAGGTTAACCAGAGAAACAGAGATCTGGAGGTTAACCAGAGAAACAGAGCTCTGGAGGTTAACCAGAGAAACAGAGCTCTGGAGGTTAACCAGAGAAACAGAGATCTGGAGGTTAACCAGAGAAACAGAGCTCTGGAGGTTAACCAGAGAAACAGAGCTCTGGAGGTTAACCAGAGAAACAGAGATCTGGAGGTTAACCAGAGAAACAGAGCTCTGGAGGTAACCAGAGAAACAGAGCTCTGGAGGTTAACCAGAGAAACAGAGATCTGGAGGTTAACCAGAGAAACAGAGCTCTGGAGGTTAACCAGAGAAACAGAGATCTGGAGGTTAACCAGAGAAACAGAGATCTGGAGGTTAACCAGAGAAACAGAGATCTGGAGGTAACCAGAGAAACAGAGATCTGGAGGTTAACCAGAGAAACAGAGATCTGGAGGTTAACCAGAGAAACAGAGCTCTGGAGGTTAACCAGAGAAACAGAGATCTGGAGGTTAACCAGAGAAACAGAGCTCTGGAGGTAACCAGAGAAACAGAGCTCTGGAGGTTAACCAGAGAAACAGAGATCTGCAGGTAACCAGAGAAACAGAGATCTGGAGGTTAACCAGAGAAACAGAGCTCTGGTGTTAAAAGATCTCTCATTCATATATGTATATATTCTTAATTCCATTCCTTCCTTAGATTTACGTAGAGGAGCAAAAACAGAGCTCTGGAGGTTAACCAGAGAAACCGAGCTCTGGAGGTAACCAGAGAAACAGATATCTGGAGGTTAACCAGAGAAACAGAGCTCTGGAGGTTAACTAGAGAAACAGAGATCTGGAGGTAACCAGAGAAACAGAGCTCTGGAGGTAACCAGAGAAACAGAGCTTTGGAGGTAACCAGAGAAACAGAGCTCTGGAGGTAACCAGAGAAACAGATATCTGGAGGTTAACCAGAGAAACAGAGATCTGGAGGTAACCAGAGAAACAGAGCTCTTAACCCCTCAGACCTCCCCTAAGACCTAAAGCCCAGGCCTCCCATAACCCCTCTGCTACAGAGCAGAAGCACTAGTTGAGTAAATCACAATCACACATTCTGTATAGGACAATACATTATATGTAATCATATGGTCAAACACTCCCACATATCAACATTATTTATATATACTCATATACATACATTGACCACTACTAATGTTGATAATCTGATATTATGATGTTGGCATTACAGTACTCATATAAGAGCTGGTCACTGATTGGCTGAGAAGACACAATCAGTACACAGGAAACCCACACAAACTTCCTGTTGGTGTTGCCATGGTGCTGTCATTCAGAGTCCAATTGTTATTATTTGAGGTACAGGTCTCACTGCTGGTATTGATGGCTGGTATAGGTCTCACTCTGCTGGTATTGATGGATGGTATAGGTCTCACTCTGCTGATATTGATGGCTGGTATAGGTCTCACACTCTGCTGGTATTGATGGCTGGTATAGGTCTCACACTCTGCTGGTATTGATGGCTGGTATAGGTCTCACACTCTGCTGGTATTGATGGCTGGTATAGGTCTCACTCTGCTGATATTGATGGCTGGTATAGGTCTCACTCTGCTGGTATTGATGGCTGGTATAGGTCTTACTCTGCTGGTATTGATGGCTGGTATAGATCTCACTCTCTGCTGGTATTGATGGATGGTATAGGTCTCAATCTGCTGGTATTGATGGATGGTATAGGTCTCACACTCTGCAAGCATTGATGGCTGGTATAGGTCTCACTCTGCTGGTATTGATGGCTGGTATAAGTATCACACCGCTGGCATTGATGGCTGGTATAGGTCTCACTCTGATGGTATTTTTGACTGGTATAGGTCTCACACTCTGCTGGTATTGATGGCTGGTGTAGGTCTCACTCTGCTGGTATTGATGGATGGTATAGGTCTCACACTCTGCTGATATTGATGGCTGGTATAGGTCTCACACTCTGCTGATATTGATGGCTGGTATAGGTCTCACTCTGCTGGTATTGATGGCTGGTATATATCTCACTCTGCTGGTATTAATGGATGGTATAGGTCTCAATCTCTGCTTGCATTGATGGATGGTATAGGTCTCACACTCTGCTGGTATTGATGGCTGGTATAGATCTCACTCTCTGCTGGTATTGATGGATGGTATAGGTCTCACACTCTGCTGGTATTGATGGTTGGTATAGGTCTCACTCTGCTGGTATTGATGGCTGGTATAAGTATCACACCGCTGGTATTGATGGCTGGTATAGGTCTCACTCTGCTGGTATTGATGACTGGTATAGGTCTCACACTCTGCTGGTATTGATGACTGGTATTGGTCTCACTCTGATGGTATTGATGGCTGGTATAGGTCTCACACTCTGCTGATATTGATGGCTGGTATAGGTCTCACACTCTGATGGTATTGATGGCTGGTATAGGTCTCACACTCTGATAGTATTGATGGCTGGTATTGGTCTCACTCTGCTGGTATTGATGGCTGGTATAGGTCTCACACTCTGCTGGTATTGATGGCTGGTATTGGTCTCTCACTCTGATGGTATTAACCACTCACTCTGATGGTATTAACCGCTCTCTCCACTGGCTTCCAGTTGAAGCTCGCATCCGCTACAAGACCATGGTGCTTGCCTACGGAGCTGTGAGGGGAACGGCACCTCAGTACCTCCAGGCTCTGATCAGGCCCTACACCCAAACAAGGGCACTGCGTTCATCCACCTCTGGCCTGCTCGCCTCCCTACCACTGAGGAAGTACAGTTCCCGCTCAGCCCAGTCAAAACTGTTCGCGTTCTGGCCCCCCACATGGTGGAACAAACTCCCTCACGACGCCAGGACAGCAGAGTCAATCACCACCTTCCGGAGACACCTGAAACCCCACCTCTTAAGGAAAACCTAGGATAGGATGGGTGGAATCCCTCTCACCCCCCTTAAAAGATTTAGATGCACTACTGTTCCACTGGATGTCATAAGGTGAATGCACCAATTTGTAAGTCGCTCTGGATAAGAGCGTCTGCTAAATGACTTAAATGTAATGTAAATGTATTGATGGCTGGTATTGGTCTCTCACTCTGATGGTATTGATGGCTGGTATTGGTCTCTCACTCTGATGGTATTGATGGCTGGTATTGGTCTCACTCTGCTGGTATTGATGGCTGGTATTGGTCTCTCACTCTGCTGGTATTGATGGCTGGTATTGGTCTCACTCTGCTGGTATTGATGGCTGGTATTGGTCTCTCACTCTGATGGTATTGATGGCTGGTATTGGTCTCACTCTGCTGGTATTGATGGCTGGTATTGGTCTCTCACTCTGCTGGTATTGATGGCTGGTATTGGTCTCTCACTCTGATGGTATTGATGGCTGGTATTGGTCTTACTCTGCTGGCTTTGAAGGCTGGTATTGGTTTTGAAAGCTGGTTAAAGTCTCACTCTGCTGGTATTGATAGCTGGTATAGGTCTCACACTGCTGGTATTGATAGCTTGTATAGGTCTCACTCTGCTGGTATTGATAGCTTGTATAGGTCTCACTCTGCTGGTATTGATGACTGGTATAGGTCTCACACTGCTGGTTTTGATGGCTGGTATAGGTCTCACTCTGCTGGTATTGATGGCTGGTATAGGTCTCACTCTGCTGGAATTGATGGCTGGTATAGGTCTCACTCTGCTGGTATTGATGACTGGTATAGGTCTCACACTGCTGGTTTTGAAGGCTGGTAATGGGTCTCACTCTGCTGGTATTGATGGATTAGTTTCGGTCTCATAATGCTGGATTTAATGGATGCGTAGGTACTGTAGTCAGAGAGAGCGATAATCTGTTAATATTAATTATATCATATTACATTATTATTATATATTATGTATTGCTGCTCTTTACCTTCTGTATTTAATGATTCTATCTGCCTCTGAAAATACTCTTTCAATATGGCTGGGTTACCAAACACATGGACTCCAAATCAAGATGGCCACCCAAAATAAAACTACAACACCCACTCTGACTGTAGTCTGCTCTCTGCTGTCACTTCCCCTGGTGGTCGTCCTGTTCAGAGGAACCTGAGTCTCAGTTGGAGCTGCAGAGGAAGAGTTATCACCATTAAAACAACAAGTTGGAGGTTAAACTAGGACACATCAGTTCAAAGTTAGTAGATGTTTACTTATTGTGGTCAAAATGCTTTAAAAAAAATTGAAATTATTTGCAAAATATCTAAGATTGATTAGGAATGTCCAGACTTAAAATATGAATTAGTGAAAAAGTGAATCCTGACTGAGAAAGTGAGAATGTGTTTACCTGTTGTTCTGCAGAAGGAGTAGACACAGAAGAAGGAGAGGAGAGCAGACGCAGGACACAGGCTGAACAGCAACATCCAACACAGACCACAGTCTACAGGAGGAGGGGAGGAGGACTCAGGAGGAGAGGAGGAGGAGGACTCAGGAGGACTGATGTCTGGACACAACATCCAACAGAAACAGAACTGCACTATTAGAAACAATCAAGACCTTCTCAATGATATATTGTTAGTCATGACTCTTGGTTGTTTAAACATGAATTTGAGGAGACATTTGATGAGTTTAGATTAGTCTCAGAGGGTTCATTCAAAATAAGTTACACACCAATACTGATATAATATTAATAACACCAAAGATACAGACAGAAGATAAAGACAGAATAATAACTGTTCTTACCAAGTGAAATCCTAGTGGTGATGTTTCCATAGTGGTTCAACTCTTTCTGTTCAATTCCTCCATCATCCACGACCTTCTTCTCCACAGT
>NW_027036270.1:0-13454 GCF_034236695.1 Oncorhynchus nerka
AAATGTATTAAGTTTTACATTGTTTGAACAATGCGAAAGAAACGAGAAGAAACAAGAGGTGACCAAAGGGATTCGAATGGACACTGACACAAAGCTAAGAGAACAGGCAAGAAAAAGGCGGCCTGGATCTGGAGCATTGCCATTACGTTGCCACAACGTTGGGGATGATACACCCTCACATACAGCGGTGTAGTGGTGGTGGTATTCTTTTTTTTACCTGTCCTCGAACAACCACCCGGAAGTCTCGAGCTTACACTCCGGTTCGCTACGTGGACTCCAGCGGCAATCAGCTTGGTAATAACAGGCTACAGTTTGCCAACCTTTTGACCTGTGACAGGCCGGAAAACTGGTTATCCACCTACGTGCGCAGGACATTTGTCAATGGGTTTCGCGTAGCACTGAACCATTACAAATTATATTTCAATGCACAGAACGTTAGCCCGGTCAATTCGAAAAATGCATTGAGACGCCAGTTCCAACACACACATGTATAGCTGGCAGGGTTACACATGTGGTTTCCATATAGGCAATATCAGATATTCTTTACTGCTGCTCTACTCGGCCTGATAACTTATGATTCAATTCCTATACTGTGTCTTCTCCATTCATTCCGATATAAAGTTGCATGACGAGGTGTAGCAGACATGCTTTAGTCTTTCAAAGAAGACGAGTCCGCAACGACAGTCAAACTATCGTCAAGCACAATTTTGCTGGTAAAGAAATTGTTGACAAACTTAGATTTTGGAGTGTAATGTCCCATTTAATGTTACTGCTGTTCTGACTCGAATGCACCTCTAAGCGTTCAAGGATCCAAGGGGGTCCGATAAGAAACTGGTGCTTGAGGTTCAGGCCATCATGATGGCTCTCGCAGCCCCCAACGTGGAGGTCCTGGCGATCACCTGCATAAGCGGCAACGCCTCCCTGGAAAACTCCTGCAGGAGTCCTCAAGGTCTGCCAGAGACTTGAGGTAGGTAGGCCTGGTGGAAAGACTGCTCACTTCATTAAACAAACATTTGATTTGTAACGATCATACCATTTTGGTGGTAAGCTTATACTCTATTATAGACTAATATCAGTATGTATTATATCTGCTGTGTTGCGTTAGATCCCAGTGTTCGGTGGCACTGCGGAGCCTCTGATGGGCCACCCCGTCGGCAGGCTCCTTCCACGGGCAGGATGGGCTGGGGGACGCCCCTGACCCAGATGCCCCGGGCCTGTAGCTGCTGCAGACAGAAGGGGCTGTGGAAGCCATCATCAGGCTGGTCAATGAGAACCCTGGAGAGGTCGGTAACAGAAGGGTTAGGTTCCTAGGCTAAAACCAGGTTTCGTGTGGGTGTCTGAGCCGGTGGTGGTTACCGTGGAGCTTCAGGGGACCTACACCCGGGGCATGATGGGAGTCCTGGAGAAGGAGCACCAAGTTGTCGTCATGAGGAGAGTGGACCTGGAGAGCTTCAAGGGGATGTTGATGGACTCCCTGAAGTAATAAGGGAACTACACTGATACAGCTGTCCCATATTACTTTCAATTGTTGATTTTTACAAAATTATAAGGGGGAGCTCCAGAATTCCACTCTTTGTAATTTATTTTTTTATTTTACCTTTATTTAACCAGGCAAGTCAGTTAAGAACACATTCTTATTTTCAATGACGGCCTGGGAACAGTGGGTTAACTGCCTGTTCAGGGGCAGAACGACAGATTTGTACCTTGTCAGCTCGGGGGTTTGAACTTGCAACCTTCCGGTTACTAGTCCAACGCTCTAACCACTAGGCTACGCTGCCTAGTGTACAGATAGATCTTGATAAGACTGAGACAGTTTGAGGTGGTGGATATGTCTCTAGTGTTGTTTTGACTTGCCATTATGTTCTGAATCACCAATTTTACTTTATCAGGAAATATATTCTACAATGTTAATTTTCTGCTATAGTCTTGAGGTCAACAGCAAATGTCCATGAGTGATGTTACCAGGTTACTTGTTTTAGATTGCATTACTTTCCTGTTAATGAGAAGGTGATGAAGTAAAACCTCTTTATTGAAAGTGCTCAGGAATGTACACTCAAACGCCCGTTAGTCCAATTCAAATACAAATTCACCACTTCTTTACTTCTATTTCTCTTCAATAAACAAGCTTTTCAGTACGTCATATTAAAAAAAGGAAACAAACCGAGATATAATCTTAAAAACAATCCACGATTTGTGTATCTTACAGCCAAAGTATTATTTACAAAGTATACAAAACTGCATCACCCCATCCAATCACATTCCAGAATGAAAGCATTGTCCATGAGTCCTCAGAGCCACCTGACTGTGAGCTCTGGTCCTGACTCCAGAGTGTCTACTGGACACGGTACTTGTAGAACCAGCAGAGGCCCTTGGTGAAGTTCCATCCCAGGGAGAGAGAGAGGATGTAGAGGAGAACTAGCAGGGCGAAGGGGTAGAGCAGAACCACTGTGTTCTGCAGTTGGGGCAAGGCTGAGGGACAGCGAGAGAGGAACTGGAGTAAATATACAGTTGGTAGAGGGTCTGATGCTTTCACCCCCAGTGAACTATCCCTTTAAAGGTGAATACAACCACAGAACAAATATATAAATGTGATGCATCCGCTTGTCGTTTCCACTCACTACCAAATATGGCAGTGAGAGGAAGCGGCAAGTAGCCTAGTGGTTAAGAGCATTGGGCCAGTAACCGAAAGGGTCCTGGTTTGAATCCCTGAGCCTAAATCTGTTTAGGCCCTCGAGCAAGGCACTTAGCCCTGATTGCTCTGGATAATAGCGTCTGTTAAATTAAATGTAAAATGATGCCCAGTGGCCAGCAGAGGAAGGATGACCGACATACTGCAAGTTTTGAAACATTTGATCTCAATACAGTTTTCTGTTCCCAAAACTAGAATCTGTTATGAACAGAGTGGACTAAGTCTTGTAGACTTTACCCTTTGCAAAAGTTGTAAAAAAACACATTGTTTAGGAGTGCAAAGGGGAATTGAGTTACAGCACATGGGCACTTAACAGAGTAGGTTCTCTCTAACGGAAATATGCAGATGCATGCTAGAATGGGCCAAGATGATCTCGCTGGCTCGTGCTTGGCTATGCCCACCTCCTTGCTTGTTCTGCCCACTATGACTCATTTGTTCCCATTGGAACAGGCTGTGGTCTATCTTGGTTTAGCTATAAAAAAATCTTTGTTAAAAGTGGACCTCACCGTTGTATCCCAGGAATGTAATGTATAGATAGTAGCTGATGGCTGTCAGCCACAGACTGTTCCCTACAAAGTACCCCAGGAACCAGTCTGAGTTTATCACTACGATATCTGAAACAAACAGCAGAGATCAGACACCGTTACAACAAATAACACCGTAACATGTTAGAAATGTGTGATAACAAGCCTGCACTCACGGTTTATAAAGAAGAGCTGTAGGAAGTGCAGGATGACAAGCAGGGGGTAGAAGGCATTGAGATGCACATCGAAGGCGTAGCCCCACTCTACATCATAGTCCTTACTGGGCGGCTTCAGCAGGTACTTATTGGTGATGAACCTGGGGATACAGCACGGACAGGAAAGGGCCAACATTTAAACAGCCCGAAGACAACCTCTACTCGGTATCTGAAGGGACCAGATAGACATACACAAAATGATGCTTCTGGCTCCATAGGCTTCCAGCCATTCCATACACCTTATATCAATCTAGCTCTTTCTGTAAATCTCTACTCACCACATGAGTGTGGAGATGAGCAGGCCCACGCCGATGCAGTCTATGAACACCACCCACAGCAGCAGCTTCAGAGTCTCCACAAAGCCCATGTCCAGCACCAGCCCAAAGCCCACTGTGGACACTACACACAGAGGACAAGAGACAGGTGTCAACCACAGCCACAGGACAAAAGCAGAAAGATGATATTGTAATTTGTAATATATTTGTTATTTATTAGGATCCCCAGCAGCTACTCTTCCTGGAGTCCACATGAAACATGACAATGCAGAACATTATTAGAAAAAGGACTGAAATACATACATTTAAAACATCACACAGTCTACATTTCAGTACATACATACTATCTAGGTCTATCTAGTACAGTGCAAATGACTATACAAGCTATATTACATTGCTGTTTCTCTTCACAGTCCCTTTTGTGCAGTAAGTTGTGCTATTTTCTGTTTGTTTTTTAACTGGTTTTATTGCTAGCTTGATTTACCTGGGGTGGCAGAGAGTTCCATATAGTCATGGCTCTATTTAATACTGTGTTTCCCAGCCTCTATTCTGGACCTGGGGACTGTGAAGAGACCTCTGGTTGCATGTCTTGTGTTGTACCGGTTAGTGTCCGAACTGTGTGCCAACTGCTTGAACAGACAGTTCGGTACCTTCATCACATCAATACCTCTCACAAAGACCAATAGTGATGCAGTCAATCTCTCCTCAACGTTGAGAAAGGAGAGACTGACATGCATGATACTGACACTTTCCCTCCATGTACATCTAAGTGAGATACAGGCTGCTTTGTTCTGGACAAACTGCAATTGACCCATGTCCTTCTTTGCCGCACATGACCACACTATTGGGCAGTCGTCCAGGTGCGGCAAAACTAGAGCCTGTAGGACCTGTCTGAACAACTGAGATGTCAAAAGGCTGAGCAACGCCCTATCACGGACAGACCTCTTTCCTTTTAAGCAACCATCGAGTCTATAGGTTTTGACCATGACAGCTTGCTATCTAGGGTTACACCCAGCAGTTTAATCTCCTCAACTTGCTCAATAGCCACATCATTCAATAATGGATCTAAACGAGGTTTAGCATTTGCGCGAGTGATTTGTCCCAAAAATGATGCTTTTCGTTTGAGATATTTAGCACCAGCCTATTGCTAGTTATCCGTTGTAAAACTGTCTGGTGCTCTGTGTTAAGTGTCTCAGTTATTTATTTTACTGTACAAGTCTACCAAAACAGCTCCCACAATCATATTACTATCCATTTCTTTCAGTCATTACAAGAAAGCCTTATTGTACAGCCTTATTGTCAAGAAAGCCTTATTGCATCCTATACATCCACGCCTTATTGCATCCTATACATCCTATACAAGAAAGTAACTGATCATCAAAACATTTCCTTGAGACTATACATCCTATACAAGAAAGTCTCATCACAAACTCTTTATATGTCTCTGATCTGTTTTAATCAAGAAACATGCATCCTATACATCCTATGAGATGTGATCCCAAGAAAAGTCATTACAAGAAAGCCTTATTGAAAGAAAGCCTTATTGCATCCTATACAAGAAAGTCCCTATAATCCTATACAAGAAAGCATTACAAGAAATATTGCATCCAAATGATACATTCATTCCTGTCTGATTGGTGGTTACATCCTATACATCCTATACAAGAAAGCCTTATTGCATCCTATACATCCTATACAAGAAAGCCTTATTGCATCCTATACATCCTATACAAGAAAGCCTTATTGCATCCTATACATCCTATACAAGAAAGCCTTATTGCATCCTATACATCCTATACAAGAAAGCCTTATTGCATCCTATACATCCTATACAAGAAAGCCTTATTGCATCCTATACATCCTATACAAGAAAGCCTTATTGCATCCTATACAAGAAAGCCTTATTGCATCCTATACATCCTATACAAGAAAGCCTTATTGCATCCTATACATCCTATACAAGAAAGCCTTATTGCATCCTATACATCCTATACAAGAAAGCCTTATTGCATCCTATACATCCTATACAAGAAAGCCTTATTGCATCCTATACATCCTATACAAGAAAGCCTTATTGCATCCTATACATCCTATACATCCTATACAAGAAAGCCTTATTGCATCCTATACATCCTATACAAGAAAGCCTTATTGCATCCTATACATCCTATACAAGAAAGCCTTATTGCATCCTATACAAGAAAGCCTTATTGCATCCTATACATCCTATACAAGAAAGCCTTATTGCATCCTATACATCCTATACAAGAAAGCCTTATTGCATCCTATACATCCTATACATCCTATACAAGAAAGCCTTATTGCATCCTATACATCCTATACATCCTATACAAGAAAGCCTTATTGCATCCTATTTTGAGTTTGTTAATAATTTCTGTTGCTGCTTCATTTCTAATCAAGGCTTTAATATGATGCCTTAAAGGTGCTTTGCTTTTTGTTGGGGTTGTGCATATTTATACTTGCTCTAAATTGCAAAAAGCTATTCTAGTGGTCAAACGATTGCTACACAGTTCTTCCCACTCCTTGTTTTTATAAAGCACACTTGTTCAGAAACACCCAAGATACTGACCACAGAGCCAGATGCTGAGTAACACCAGGAAGGCAGGGTCGTCTCTGGCCCACTGGTCCTTGGTCTGCTTCCTGTAGTGGAAGTTACGATACACTCTTTGTGGGGAGGTGAACAGGTAAAGCATCTGCCACACGGCAAACTCAAAGTCCATGGCTTTGAAGTGCAGCAGCCTCCTCAGGTATTTGTAGCGTTTGGCGCCCGCTGTGTGGCGTGCCGCATCGCGGGCGCTCAGGCTTCCGTTCTGCGGCGAGGTGGTCGGTAACATAGTGCTGGGAAACACAGGAAGCATCACGATGACCAAATCAGAGCCATAGATATACAGAATTTGATTTACAGTGGAGGTGCAGTCTTCCTTTTCTCCCTGCATAGGGCTCACCTGGTGACACAGTACTGTCAGCTCATGTCAACATCCAAGAACCTGTACAATATCGACTTTTACCATGCAATTATAGTAAGTCATTGCAACAGTCACAATGTCAGTCTGTCTGCGGTAGTTTAGTTTAGACATCTTACTAGCTATCTGATATGTCTGTAACAGACTCTCCAGCAGTCACGACAGATAGTGTGATATACTGTGCTCAGATTCTTGTTGACATGCCAGGCTAACAGACTAGTAGTAGCTAGCTAGATGGCTCTTGAAAGCTAACGTCAGCTGGCAAACTGTGGTTTTCCCTGCCAAAAATATTGTTTAAACTAAAGTCAGTTGTGCCAGCGAGTGTCAAAAGACAAACGTTAGACTAAACAAAGTAGCTAGTCTGTTGCATAGACCCTTTGATGGACATGGAATTGGCTGGCCTTAGTAGCACGTTAGCCAAGACTACAACTGCATGTATGGTTTAGTTGCAAACTGCGATAAGAATGTTGGATAAACGTACCTTCTGAACCTCTTATTTTGAGAAGAAAGTTCCTTTTCCTCAGAAAAAATAGCTCTTCCGGACAACTGAACACGTAGAAACTTCCGGTAAGTGACCAAGAGGCGCTTCGACATTGCATCTTGGGAATTGTAGTCCGAAATAAATTAAACAAGCTTTGTTGCATTACAATCTATCATAGCATATCACCACTCCCCTCTGACATAGCCAAAATAAAAGTATGGATATGGATTTTTGCATGTGTTTTTAAATTAAATGGGCAGTATAATGAATATCTGTGTAAAAGCAGTATAGCATAGGTGATTCAGAGTGTTTATTAGTCACGTGCAGGGTTGTAGGTGTGAGTGTAAATCCTAGGCTTCGAGCTTCAACATGCAGGAAATGTCGATGGGCGGAGTAACGGGGGGCGGGGCAAATGTCCATAGGTGGAGTAGCACGGGGGAGGGGGGAGCGGGGTGCAGGTAGCTGACTAGTGGTGGTTATTCAGCAGTCTGATAGTTTCTACCCTCAGACTATTGGCCAGTCTTTCAGTTTTTGCCATGGTGCTCCTGTACTGCCCACTTCTGAGTAATTGAAGCAGGGAGAACAGGGCATGGCTATGGGGTCCCTGATGATCTTCTTGGCATTCCTGCGACACCTGTTCTTGTCAACTCAGCAAAAAAAGAAACGTCCCTTTTTCAGGACCCTGTCTTTCAAAGATAATTCATAAAAATCCAAATAACTTCACAGATCTTCATTGTAAAGGGTTTAAACACGGTTTCCCATGCTTGTTCAGTGAACCATAAACAATTAATGAACATGCACTGGTGGAACGGTCGGTAAGACACTAACACTTTACAGATGGTAGGCAATTAAGGTCACAGTTATGAAAACGTAGGACACTAAAGAGGCCTTTCTACTGACTCTGAAAAACACCAAAAGAAAGATGCCCAGGGTCCCTGCTCATCTGCGTGAACATGCCTTAGGCATGCAGCAAGGAGGCATGAGGACTGCAGATGTGGCCAGAGCAATACATTGCCATGTTCGTACTGTGAGACGCCTAAGACAGCGCTACAGGGAGACAGGACAGACAGCTGATCGTCCTCGCAGTGGCAGACCACATGTAACAACACCTGCACAGGATCGGTACATCCGAACATCACACCTGCGGGACAGGTACAGGATGGCAACAACAACTGCCCGAGTTACATCAGGAACTGCCTTCAATAGGCTGAGAGAGGCTGGACTGAGGGCTTGAATATCTGTTGTAAGGCAGGTCCTCACCAGACATCACCGGCAACAATGTCGCCTAAGGGCACATTTCCACCGTCGCTGGACCAGACAGGACTGGCAAAAAGTGCTCTTCACTGATGAGTCGCGGTTTTGTTTCACCAGGGTTGATGGTCGGATTCGCGATTATCGTCGAAGGAATGAGCGTTACACCGAGGCCTGTACTCTGGAGCGGGATCGATTTGAAGGTGGAGGGTCTGTCATGGCATCATCGGACTGAGCTTGTTGTCATTGCAGGCAATCTCAACGCTGTGCGTTACAGGGAAGACATCCTCCTCCCTCATGTGGTACCCTTCCTGCAGGCTCATCCTGACATGACCCTCCAGCATGACAATGCCACCAGCCATACTGCTCTTTCTGTGAGTGATTTCCTGCAAGACAGGAATGTCAGTGTTCTGCCATGGCCAGTGAAGAGCCCGGATCTCAATCCCATTGAGCACATCTGGGACCTGTTGGATCAGAGGGTGAGGGCTAGGGCCATTCCCCCCATAAATGTCCAGGAACTTGCAGGTGCCTTGGTGGAAGAGTGGGGTAACATCTCACAGCAAGAACTGGCAAATCTGGTGCAGTCCACGAGGAGGAGATGCACTGCATTACTTCATGCAGCTGGTGGCCACACCAGATACTGACTGTTAATTTAGATTTGAACCCCCCTTGTTCAGGGACACATTATTCAATTTTTGTTAGTCACATGTATGTGGAACTTGTTCAGTTTGTTACAGTTGTTGAATCTTGTTATGTTCATACAAATATTTACACGTTAAGTTTCCTAAAAATAAATGCAGTTGACAGGGAGAGGACGTTTCTTTTTTTGCAGAGTTTAGGTGCTCTGTAGAGAATGCAGTGTGCACAGCCGTACCAGGCTGTGATGCAGCCCAACAGTATGCTCTCGATGGTGCTCCTGTAGAACACTGTGAGGGCCCTTGGGGACATGCCAGATTTCTTCAGCATTCTGAAGTTGAAGAATCTCTGTCGTGCCTTTTTCATTATGGTGTTCGTGTGGTTAGACCATTTCAGATTCTCTGAGATGTCTACACCAAGGAATTTTCAGTTATTGACCATTTCCACGATGGCCCTATTGATGAGGCAGCCCCATTGTGGTTGATAATAGCTCATTGATGATTGATTGAAACGAACACAATTCAAAATAGTCAGAATACAATTGACAGTATATTTATTCCAGACAACACTTTGAGACAGTTGTTCGAAGGGATCTAGCATGGATTGATATGTCAAAAGCAGTGAAAAAACTGAAGCGGAGTTTGAACCAGCAACCAACAAGTTACAGGACAAGAGTATGCCCTCTTGTGCCTTAAAAGTCCAGACCTCTTGGTTTAGTGATGTTATATGCAGTAAAATATAAGTGATATATAAGTGAAATATAAGTAGTTTGTTTTATATTTAATGGTTAGAAGAGTAAGGCACAGTAATGGGAAATGGGTTTTAAACTCTGAATCCAGTAGGTTCAAATAACACAGTCAGCAACAAATCGCTATTTTATTTCAGTTTTCTCCTTACTCTCTTTAGGAACCCCTTTACCTCCCTCACACACACACACACACACACACGTGCATTTCTCTTAGTCCATAGCCATGTCACTCCAGGCAAGAGATTTCCTCTTGGCAAGTTCCATCCAGGTTGGCTGACCCCGGTATGACGATGATGACGATGAAGAAGGTATCTCAGGCTTTGAGGTGTGAATCTCAATTTGACCATGGCTAGATTCCTCCTAAGATAAAATACAGAGATGACATATTACTAACTAAACTGGCCACATTAATCTTAGTTACAAAATGAAGACTTACTCTGTTTGAGTCAGTTGTTTTTCCTCACCACGTGAACTGACCAGGAAAAACGTCTGACCCTAGTGGGGGGCACAGTCAAATATTTACCATAGTCCCAGTCGGGAGCGCTCTTTCTGTCCATTTCTCCACAGGCATCTTCTCAGCTCTCTTCAGAGACGTGGAGGATCTCTCAGACGCTCCTCGTAGAGTTGGTCTGGTTGGCATGTGAGGTTGGGAGGACGGTTGTGTCAGCTGTTGAGCTGTTCCTTGTGGTGTCGGTTGTGATGCTGTTTGTGTGTTAGGCTGATCTGAAGGCAATGTTTTGAGTTTAGCTGTCAGATGCATTTCCTGTAGGATTGGTCTACTGCTTGGTATTGGTTGAGATGCTGATTGTACCACTGGGGCTGATGTTTGTTTTTGCGAGGCTGTTTTTGTGCTTGGCTGTGATTGTGATGGAGGTTGTGTTGATGGCTGAGCTGTTGGTTGTAATCTCGGCTGTGGGGCTGGGGTTGGAGCTGGCCATGGTGATGTGGTGTACTGGGGCGTTGTTGTCCCCCCTGTCCTCCCTGTCCCAGCCTCTGTCTCTGGACTGAGATGCTGTTGGAGACTCCTGGTCTTTTCCTGGGCCATGGACATCCAGACAGGCTCCGATCCAGCTGACCCATTAGACCCAGGGGTCTCAGCCCCTCTTAGGAGCCCCAGAGCAGGTCTGGAGGATGGGCCTTTGTCTGGGGAACAATGGGTGACATTATTTAAATCAAATCAAACTTTATTTAAAAGATACTGTGATGTTTGAGGACTGGAGTTGTGAATCCATTATTTAATCAGATCATCCTCATTTATTCTGTGGTTCATTTGGTTTGATCGATATTGGCAATATTATGATTGAGGTTGTCGTGGCAGAATCAGAATTATTTCGGTAACATTTTTAAATAAGATGTTTTATTCATTTTATTGCATGCTTATGTGAGATATTTGTCATTAGAATGTCTTCTTTTGGATAATACTGTTTGCAGTTTGCAGTTATCCCTTTCCTGCTATGGCTAAGTTACATTGGGCCCCAGAGAGGGGAAAGGTTAGTCTTATCTGTGAATGTGTCTGTTTACTATTCCTTAATCATGTGAAGGGATGGTGTGATAAATGGGGAACCAGATAGGTGGCTCCACAATGTCTGCGTGCCAGTCACTGTCTCTCTGTGATCTTGTCCAGGAGGGGGTGTATTTGATATATGTTAGTAGATGAGGTTTTGTTTTTGGTCCTGAGTGGTACCAAGAGCGAGATAAGAACATAGTTTAGGAGACAAAGCTGAACGATAATTTATAGCCAATGCTGTCTGGCTATGTGTGTCTTTGCTATAAAGGATCTCAGTTGTAATGTGTAAGGACTCTCAGAGAATTCATTTATAGACACTGAATTGATCTGAGAGTCACAGGGTTGTGATGGAGCTCATATAATTAAAGATGGACTTTATGATAACTCTGATTTGTGTGTGGTTTGCTCTCATGATTTGGTAATACAGGAAATTTCCACTACAAGGTGAAACCGAGATCTTATTACAAACAGTGCCCCCTGTAATAATTTGGACAGTGAAGCATGTTTTCTTCTTTTGGCTCTATACTCCAAAAGCTTGGATTTAAATCAAGCAATGACTATGAGGTTAAAGTACAGACTTTAATTTGAGGGTATTTTCATCCATATCGGGTGAACCGTTTAGAAATTACAGCAGTTTTTGTACATAGTCCCCCCAATTACAGCGGTTTTTGTACATAGTCCCCCCAATTACAGCAGTTTTTGTACATAGTCCCCCAATTACAGCAGTTTTTGTACATAGTCCCCCCCAATTACAGCGGTTTTTGTACATAGTCCCCCCAATTACAGCATTTTTTTGTACATAGTCCCCCCAATTACAGCAGTTTTTGTACATAGTCCCCCAATTACAGCGGTTTTTGTACATAGTCCCCCCAATTACAGCGGTTTTTGTACATAGTCCCCCCAATTACAGCAGTTTTTGTACATAGTCCCCCCAATTACAGCGGTTTTTGTACATAGTCCCCCCAATTACAGCAGTTTTTGTACATAGTCCCCCAATTACAGCGGTTTTTGTACATAGTCCCCCCCAATTACAGCGATTTTTGTACATAGTCCCCCCCAATTACAGCGGTTTTTGTACATAGTCCCCCAATTACAGCAGTTTTTGTACATAGTCCCCCCAATTACAGCGGTTTTTGTACATAGTCCCCCCAATTACAGCGGTTTTTGTACATAGTCCCCCCAATTACAGCAGTTTTTGTACATAGTCCCTCCATTTTAGGTAAGCAAAGGATTTGGGACAAATTCACTGAAATGTATTAAAGTAGTAAAAAGTTAAGTATTTGGTCCCATATTCATAGCACGCAATGACTACATCAAGCTTGTGACTACACATTTGTACATTTTCTGTCTTTTTTTGGTTGTGTTTCAGATTAGTTTGTGCCCAATAGAAATGAATGTTAAAAAATGTGTTGAGTCATTTTGGAGTCACTTTTATTGAAAATAAGAATAGAATATGTTTCTAAACACTTCTACATGAATGTGGATGCTACCATGATATATGGATAATGCTGAATGAATCATCAATAATGATGAGTGAGAAAGTTACAGATGCACAAATATCCTATCCCCCCCAAAAAAATGTAATGGTGTGAGGTTAGCATGTCTTGGGGGTAGGATATTTGTGCATCTGTAACTTTCTTACTTTTAGGACTATCGGTAATCATGGTAGCATCCACTTTAATGTAGAAGTGCTTAGAAACATATTATATTCTTATTTACAATAAAAGTGACTCAAGAATGACACAATACATTATTTACCATTCAATTCTATTGGGCACAAAATGATCTGAAATAACCAAAACAAATAGAAAATGTAAGCATCCAGCAAATGTGTAGAGTCATGAGATGTATGTAGTCATTGAATGCAGGAAAGAAAGAATATGGGACCAAATACTATCCGTTTTACTACTTTCATAAACATTTCAGTGAATTTGTCCCAATACTTTTGCTCACCTAAAATGGGAGACTATGTACAAAAAGTGCTGTAATTTCTCAACGGTTCACCAGTAATGGATGAAAATACCCTGAAATGAAAGCTGACAGTCGGCACTTTAACCTCATAGTCATTGTATCATTTCAAATCCAAACTTTTGGAGTATAGAGCCAGAGGAAGAAAACCGTCCCAATAATTACAGAGGGCACAT
>NW_027036271.1:0-13460 GCF_034236695.1 Oncorhynchus nerka
GGAAATGACGTATCGTTGATTTGATGTCAAAGGTCACGAAAATTTTCTCAACTTCCTTTCCTGCTAGCAGTGGCCACAGAATAGCACCAGTGAGTGAAATTCTCAACGCAATAATCTTCAACCATCTTGATAAATCCTGACGTTTACATACTTCTTACTTGTTTTTTACCCTAAAGTATACGTTTAAGATCCGGGTTTGGTGATAATTTCCCTTAATTTTACATTTTATATTGGAAAAATGTGTAATTATATATATAGTGTGCTATCCATGTAGTTAGCGTTTCAACATGGCAGCTTGCTTGATGAGGTTCATGTCGATTCAAATCCAACCACTTCGGTTATGTAATTTATATAATCGGATAACCGAGTACATTGTTGTTAATGGCGTTCGGTTGCCTATTTGAATGTATACAACATATTGCCTGAATGGTAACGTTACGCTAGCTAGGTAAATAAACAGTGATGGCTGTCTAGCTAGGCTGGACAATAGAACGAGTCAAACATTTACCTAAGGCTGAAAAACAGCTGAAGAACGTTGGTTAACACCTACTTCAGTCAAGACATTATGTAATTTAACTTTTCATAAAATACTGTTTTTCGTTGCATGACTTGGCTACTTTACGTCGTTGTTGCTCCTGCAATCTCGTTCAGTCATCTGACGTCCAAGCAGACGTAGTTTAGCTAATAGCATACCAATATTCTGTAGATATCAGTCTAGAATCTTATCTAGAAGCAGTGAATATTGTCCCACATTGACCATTCCATGGCTTCTTGTCTAGTAATAATGCTTTTATTTTGTAACTCACTTCTCTTGTCACCCAGAGATGGGCAAATTCATGAAACCTGGGAAGGTGGTGATGGTCCTTGCTGGGCGCTACGCTGGTCGTAAAGCTGTTATCGTCAAGGTAATTTTGATCCTGGGTTATTGTTAAATGTGCATGTTTCACTCCGTTTGATTAGTTACTCTTTGCTTGGACAATCCTCTTGCAATGTGGTCCATAAACACATAACTGAACTGCTAACTATATTGATTCTCTTCCTACAGAACATTGATGATGGTACCTCAGACCACCCTTATAGCCATGCACTGGTCTCGGGCATTGACCGCTACCCCCGCAAAGTGACCACAACCATGGGCAAGAAGAAGGTTGCCAAGAGGTCCAAGATCAAGGCTTTCGTAAAAGTGTACAACTACAATCACCTCATGCCCACCAGGTCAGTGCCAGGTGGACATGGGAATATAGGATGGGAGTAATGGTGGTTTAGGTGGCTGACATGTGAGACTAAACTGTAGGTGACTAGCAGTATTGCATCCATGTAATATGTCCACATTTTCATGGAATTCTGGCAGGGATCTATTAAGTGGGATGCAATATCAAGGAATGTATATATGGTGTACTGACTGAGTGGACCCTATTCTGTTGATGTGGTGAACTACCCTTTCGCACTCCTAAGCCAAGTTGTACTGCGCTGGCCTGGTTATGCATCCATATCCACCATAGTTGCAGTAACTGCTGGAAAGAGATATCTGAGCCAGCAAAGTACGGTTTGGGTCTGCATGCTAGTGAAGTCTATGGCTGTTCAACCCATTTCATCTCTGCATGCATCAATTAAATTTTGTTTGTACTTAGTGAACTTGATAGGTGGCTTGGTTTGATTTATCATTCTTGATTCTTGGAATGTTCAGAGTAGGTGAAGTTTTATCCACTTGTGTTTCTGTCATTATAGGAAATTGCCGTAGCTGTCTTACTAAGTGTCTTGCTGTGTTTTTCCCCTGTGCTCAGATACTCTGTGGACATTCCTCTGGACAAAACCATCGTCAACAAGGACGTCTTCAGAGACCCTGCCCTGAAACGCAAAGCCAGGCGGGAGGCCAAGATTAAGTTTGAGGAGAGGTGAGTCTTGCCCACACCAGGAACCAGTACTTGTGAGAAATGCACCGGTTCCTTGTCCTAGTAATATCTGACACATGATACAAGTAGCTTAACTACTGTAGGATCATTAAATTTCACGCTTTCTTTTTCATCTCCATTGAAAACCTTTTCTAAAATGTTTTTTTCTATCCACAGATACAAGACAGGCAAGAACAAATGGTTCTTCCAGAAGCTTAGATTCTAGGCGTTCATTGGTTTCACTAATAAATGTATAAAAAAACATATTGACTGGTGTTTTCATTTGTGGTTTTATTGACAAGTGTAGGATGTTTTGGAGATTAAGCTTACAAAAGCTGCTTGTTAATGACAATGTTCATGTCATGAATTCACTTATTGGCCCAACCAGACTTGTGTGAACATGGCATTGACAAGTAAAAAAATAAGTGGAAATTTGTTGAAGTGCAATCTTGTCCTTATACATTTTGCTAAATTCCATTTCCACACTCAAATTGGCACAGTGGTCTCCAAGCTACTGAATGTGCATGTTTCCCAGCCACTAGCACACCTGAGAAATCTATTCAAGGTCATTTTATATATCTCAGCAAAAAAAGAAACATCCCTTTTTCAGGACCCTGTCTTTAAAAAATTATTCCTAAAAATCAAAGTAACTTCACAGATCTTCATTGTAAAGGGGTTTAAATACTTACCTGTGCTTGTTCAATGAGCATGCACCTGTGGAAGGGTCATTAAGACACTAACAGCTTACAGACAGTAGACAGTTAAGATCAGTTATGACACTGACCTTTTTACTGACAAAGGATGCCCAGGGTCCCTGCTCATCTGTGTGAATGTGTCTTAGGCATGCTGCAAGGAGGCAGGAGGACTGCAGATGTGACCAGGGCAATAAATTGCAATGTCTACTGTGAGACGCCTAAGAGCGCGACAAGGAGACAGGATGGACAGCTGATCGTACTCTCAGTGGCAGACCACGTGTAACACCTGCACAGGATCTGAACATCACACATGCAGGACAGGTACAGGATGGCAACAACTGCCTGAGTTCCACCAGGAACGCACAATCCCTCGATCAGTGCATAGACTGTCCGCTATAGGCTGTGAGGCAGGTCCTCACCAGACATCACTGGCAACAACATTGCCTATGGGCACCGTCACTGGACCAGACAGGACTGGCAAAAAGTGCACTTCACTGACGAGTTGCAGTTTTGTCTCACCGTTTATCGTCAAAGGAACGAGCGTTACACCGATGCCTGTATTCTGGAGCGGGATCGAGGTGGAGGGTCCGTCATGGTCTGGGGCGGTGTGTCACAGCATCATCGGACTGAGGTTGTCATTGTAGACAATCTCAACGCTGTGCGTTACAGGGAAGACATCCTCCTCCCTCGTGTGGTACCCTTCCTGCAGGCTCATCCTGACATGACCCTCCAGCATGACAATGCCACCAGCCATACTGCTCGTTCTGTGCGTGATTTCCTGCAAGACAGGAATGTCAGGGTTCTGCCATGGCCAGCGACGAGCCCAGATCTCAATCCCATTGAACACGTCTGGGACCTGTTGGATCGGAGGGTGAGGGCTAGGGCCATTCCCCCCCCAGAAATGTCCGGAAACTTGCAGGTGCCTTGGTGGAAGAGTGGGGTAACATCTCACA
Organism: Oncorhynchus nerka; assembly: GCF_034236695.1. Classification (NCBI taxonomy): domain Eukaryota; kingdom Metazoa; phylum Chordata; class Actinopteri; order Salmoniformes; family Salmonidae; genus Oncorhynchus; species Oncorhynchus nerka. The sequence continues at coordinate 3,541 of NW_027036271.1, forward strand.
GCAAGAACTGGCAAAACTGGTGCAGTCCATGAGGAGGAGATGACCTGCAGCTGGTGGCCACACCAGATACTGACTGTTACTTTTGATTTTGACCTCCCCTTTGTTCAGGGACACATTATTCCGTTTCTGTTAGTCACATGTCTGTGGAACTTGTTCAGTTTATGTCTCAGTTGTTGAATCTTGTTATGTTAATGTAAATATTTACACGTTAGGTTTGATGAAAAAAACGCAGCTGACAGTGAGAGGACGTTCTTTTTTTGCTGAGTTTATATATACAGTTGAAATCGGAAGTTTACATACACTTAGGTTGGAGTCATTAAAACTCGTTTTTCAACCACTCCACAAATTTCTTGTTAACAAACTATAGTTTTGGCAAGTCGTTTAGGACATCTACTTGTGCATGACACAAGTAATTTTTCCAACACTTGTTTACAGACAGATTATTTCAATTATAACTCACTGTATCACAAATCCAGTGGGTCAGAAGTTTACATACACTAAGTTGACTGCTTTTAAACAGCTTGGAAAATTCCAGAAAATTATGTCATGGCTTTAGAAGCTTCTGCTAATTGACATAATTTGAGTCAATTGGAGGTGTACCTGTGGATGTATTTCAAGGCCTACCTTCAAACTCAGTGCCTCTTTGCTTGACATCATGGGGAAATCAAAATAAATCCGTCAAGACCTCAGGAAAATAAATTGTAGACCTCCACAATTCTGGTTCGTCCTTGGGAGCAATTTCCAAATGCCCGAAGGTACCATGTTCATCTGTACAAACAATAGTACGCAAGTATAAACACCATGGTACCACGCAGCCATCATACGTCTCAGAAAGGAGATGCGTTCTGTCTCCTAGAGATGAACGTACTTTGGTGCGAAAAGTGTAAATCAATCCCAGAACAACAGCAAAGGACCTTTGGAAGGATACACGAAACTTTTGACCCAAGTTAAACAATTTAAAGGCAATGCTACCAAATACTAATTGAGTATATGTTAACTTCTGACCCACGGGGAATGTGATGAAAGAAATAAAAGCTGAAATAAATAATTATCTCTACTATTATTCTGACTTTTCACATTCTTAAAAATAAAGTGGTGTTCCTAACTGACCTAAAACAGGGACTTTTTTACTAGGATTAAATGGCAGGAACTGAAAAACTGAGTTTAAATGTATTTGGCTAAGGTGTGTGTCAACTTCCGACTTCAACTGTATGTATACTCAGTAAAAGCTGGTATATTGAGTGCTGTGCTGGAGCAGAATCAAGGCTTTAATGAGTGCGCGTCAGGGCCACCCAAGTCCCTACCCTACCTCTTGTCGAAATCTGCCGTCTCGTTTTGAAGAAACTGAAACTGAAAGAAAAAGACGTACCACTTCACAACAGCTAACTACAGTAAGTGGTTGACTCTGCTTTGTCTTCTATAAAATCGTAACTAAATGAATGTTTTAATTTAAAATAGATTGGATATGTGTTAAGAGTCATACTTTTTTGTTAAAGACTTCAAATGAACGGTCAGTGGTACTTGGAGGCGTTGATAGTCGGACCGACTCAAAAAGGAATGTGTAGCAGCTATATGAATACCGAAAGCTTTCAACTAGATCGTTTCAAACTACTTAGCATTTTATAAAGTGTAACCTACACTAGTCAGTGGAGACGTTGGCTGCGTTTAGACAGCAAGTCCAACTCTGATATTTTTTCTGATATTTTTTCTTTTGATCTGTCAGAGCTCTTTTTCATTATAAATTGGGCCTACTTCACATTTTCCACTACTTTTTATACTCTACAGATTAGCGTCAATTTCTCCGACAGTCATGTGTGATGAGGTAAGGGGGAACCCAATCTTCATTGAGTCTTATCATTTTTATAAACAGGCCTGACCTAATGGAATGGAATTGTTTTTCAGGATTTCTCCTTAATTACAGACAGCCAGGGATCACAAAACACCTTGGATGGAATCCTAAATGCTATCAGCAAATGCAAGGTATATTTGACCAAAGAAAGGATATTAATTGGGAAAGCTCAAAAAATTGTCTGACTCCAGTCACCCAAGTCATAGACATTTCTCTCTGCTAAAACGGCAAGGGTACCCAAGCGCTAAGTCTAGGACCAAAAGGCTCCTTAACAGCTTCTACCCCCAAGCCAGAATACAATGAAATGGCCACCAGGACTATTTACATTTGTTTTTAACACAGCTGCTACTCGCTGTTTATCTATGCATAGTCACTTTATCCCTACCTACATGCAGGTTAGTCGAGGAAATTTGTACACCTGCACATTGACCCGGTACCCCCTGTATATAGCCTCGTTATTGTTATTTTATTGTTACTTTTTATAATTTGTAAATATTTTCTTAACTCTTTCTCATTGTTGGTTAAGTAAGCATTTCACGGTAAGGTCTACTACACCTGTTGTCACATGCGCCAAATACAAAGTTTCATTTGAATTGTAGAATAAATAAATAAAAAATATATGTACAGTGCCTTGCATAAGTATTCATCCCCCTTTGCGTTTTTCCTATTTTCAATACAACCAGTAATTTTAAATGGATTTTTATTTGGATTTAATGTAATGGATATACACAGAATAGTCCAAATTGGTGAAGTGAAATGAAAAAAATGGTTGTTTAAAAAAAAATACAAACGGAAAAGTGGTGTGCATATGTATTCACCCCCATTGCTATGAAGCCCCTAAATCATATCTGGTGCAACCAATTACCTTCAGAAGTCATATAATTAGTTAAATAAAGTCCACCTGTGTGCAGTCTGTGTCACATGATCTGCCACATGATATCAGGATATATACACCTCTTCTGAAAGGCCCCAGAGTCTGCTACACCACTAAGCAAGTGGCACCACCAAGCAAGTGGCACCATGAAGACCAATGAGCTCTCCAAACAGGTCAGGGACAAAGTTGTGAAGTACCGATCAGGGTTGGGTTATAAAAAAATATCAGAAACTTTGAACATCCCACGGAGCACCATTAAATCCATTATTAAAAAATGGAAAGAATATGGCACCACAACAAACCTGCCAAGAGAGGGCCGCCCACCAAAACTCACAGACCAGGCAAGGAGGGCATTAATCAGAGAGGCAACAAAGAGACCAAAGATAACCCTGAAAGAGCTGCAAAGCTCAACAGCGGAGATTGGAGTATTTGTCCATAGGACCACTTTAAGACGTAGACTCAACAGAGCTGGGCTTTACGGAAGACTGGCAAGAAAAAAGCCATTGCTTAAAGAAAATAATAATAATAATCCAAAAGGAATGTGAGAGACTCCCCAAACATATGGAAGAAGGTACTCTGGTCAGAGGAGACTAAAATTGAGCTTTTTGGCCATCAACGAAAATGCTATGTCTGGCGCAAACCCAACACCTCTCATCACCCCGAGAACATCATCCCCACAGTGAAGCATGGTGGTGGCAGCATCATGCTGTGGGGATGTTTTTCATCGGCAGGGGCTGGGATACTGGTCAGAATTGAAGGAATGATAGATGGCGCTAAATACAGGGAGATTCCTGTTTCAGTCTTCTACAGATTTAAGACTTGGATGGAGGCTCACCCTTCCAGCTGGACAACGACACTAAGCATACTGCTAAAGCAACGCTTGAGTGGTTTAAGGGGAAATGTCTTGGAATGACCTAGTCAAAGCCCAGACCTTAATCCAACTGAGAATCTGTGGTATGATTTAAAAATCTCTGTACACCAGTGGAACCAATCCAACTTGAAGGAGCTGGAGCAATTTTGCCTTGAAGAATGGGCAAAAATTCCAGTGGCTAAATGTACCAAGCTTATGGAGACATACCCCAAGAGGCTATAATTCCTGCAAAAGGTGGCTCTACAAAGTATTGACATGGGCGGGGTGAATAGTTATGCACGCTCAAGTTGTAATTTTTTTTAGTCTTATTTCTTGTTTGTTTCACAATATTTTTGTATTTTCCATCTTCAAAGTGGTAGTCATGTTGTGTAAATCAAATGATACAAACCCCCCCAAAATCTATTTTAATTCCAGGTTGTAAGGCAACAAAATAGGAAAAATGCCAAGGGGGTGAATACTTTAGCAAGCCACTGTGTGTGTGTGTGTATGTGTATGTATATATATATATATATATATATATATATAGTTAAAGTCGGAAGTTTACATACACCTTAGCCAAATACATTTAAACTCAGTTTTTCACAATTCCTGACATTTAATCCTAGTAAGAATTCCCTATCTTAGGTCGGTTAGGATCACCACTTTATTTTAAGAATGTGAAATGCCAGAATAATAGTAGAGTGATTTATTTCAGCTTTTATTTCTTTCATCACATTTCCAGTGGGTCAGAAATGTACATATACTCAATTAGTATTTGGTAGCATTGCCATTCAATTGTTTAACTTGAGTGAAACGTTTTGGGTAGCCTTCCCCAAGCTTCCCACAATAAATTGGGTGCATTTTGGCCCATTCCTCCTGGCAGAGCTGGTGTAACTGAGTCAGGTTTGTAGGCCTCCTTGCTCACACGCTTTTTCAGTTCTGCCCACAAATTTTCTATAGGATTGAGGTCAGGGCTTTGTGATGGCCACTCCAATACCTTGACTTTGTTGTCCTTAAGCCATTTTGCCACAACTTTGGAACTTGCTTGGGGTCCTTGTCCATTTGGAAGACCCATTTGCGACCAAGCTTTAACTTCCTGATTGATGTCTTGAGATGTTGCTTCAATATATCCAGATAATTTTCCATCCTCATGAGACATCTATTTTGTGATGTGCACCAGTCCCTCCTGCAGCAAAGCACCCCCGTGCTTCACAGTTGGGATGGTGTTCTTCGGCTTGCAAGCCTCCCACTTTTTTCCTCCAATCATAATGATGGTAATTATGGCCAAACAGTTCTATTTTTGTTTCTTCAGACCAGAGGACATTTCTCCAAAAAGTATGATCTTTGTCCCCATGTGCAGTTGCAAACCGTAGTCTGGCTTTTTTTATGGCGGTTTTGGAGCAGTGGCTTCTTCCTTGCTGAGCGGCCTTTCAGGATATGTCGATATAGGACTTGTTTTACTGTAGATACTTTTGTACCTGTGTCCTCCAGCATCTTCACAAGTTCCTTGTTCTGGGATTGATTTGCACTTTTCGCACCTAAGTATGTTCATCTCTAGGAGACAGAATGCATCTCCTTCCTGAGCGGTATGACGGCCATGGTGTTTATACTTGTGTACTATTGTTTGTACAGATGAATGTGGTACCTTCAGGCGTTTGGAAATTGATGAACCAGGCTTGTGGAGGTCTACCATTCTTTTCTGAGGTCTTGGCTGATTTTCTTTTGATTTTCCCATGATGTCAAGCAAAGAGGCACTGAGTTTGAAGGTAGGCCTTGAAATACATCCACAGGTACACCTCCAATTGACTCAAATGATGTCAATTAGCCTATCAGAAGCTTCTAAAGCGCTGACATCATTTTCTGGAATTTTCCAAGCTGTTTAAAAGTACAGTCAACTTAGTGTATGTAAACTTCTGACCCACTGGAATTGTGATACAGTGAGTTATAATTGAAATAATCTGTCTGTAAAAAATTGTTAGAAAAATTGCTTGTGTCATTCACAAAGTAGATATCCTAACCGACTTTCCAAAACTATAGTTTGTTAACAATAAATTTGTAGTGGTTGAAAAACAAGTTTTAATGATTCCAACCTAAGTGTATGTAAACTTCCGACTTCAACTGTGTGTATATGTATGTGTATATATATGTATGTATATGAGGCTTTGTCAACTGTGTAATAATTAATGCATGTTTAATCCCGTTGGTGAGTGTAGCCTATGGCTCAAGGGCCTCATAGAATCTGTGTTCTCAGGTTCAACACAATCAGTTGCTGAAGGAGCAGCAGGACCTGTCCAGAGCCAGGGATGACCAGGAGGACCTTGCTAAACAGTTCAGACAGCGTGTAGTAAAACTGAGGATATCTCTGGAAGAGGATGACAACAACCACGCCAGGGATGTAGACTCTGAAAGGGTATGACAAACTCTCTCAAACCACTAAACCAAAGATCAACACTAGAATTAACTTTTTTTCTTAGGATATCGCTATATTTTGCTTATCCTATACTTAGTGGCTTTTTGCAGGGTTGAGAGAGGTCTTGATAGAGGTTTTGTATTCTGCCTGAATGACTAATAGGAGTAATGTTTCTCTGCAGAAGAAGATAGCTGCCCTGCATGATGAGGAGAGCAGACTGAAGAGGGAGATCCAGAGAGCAGAGGAAGAACTGCAGCTTGAGGAGGAGAGCACCCACCACCTCAAGCAGCAGACTGATGTAGGGCCACACCCCAAAACGAAGGAGATATATTATTAGTCTTGGTGTGGCTGTGTACTGTAGTAGGTGTGTTGAGATTTAGTTGACTATTGAAGATGGTCTCTCTTGGTTTTAGGTGTCTACTGCTGCAGTGCCTGAAAAGAAGGTTGTGTTCACTGGAGAAACGGGTGATGGCGCAAACGCACTCGATTTTGATGTGAAGCCACATATAGTGTATCCAATGGAGGAGGGCACTGCACTGATCACTTTTGAGGATGAGGAAGGTAAGACTGAAACCTTTACTCTGTCTAGCACCTATTTGATTTCTGTGGTTATTATACCGCCTTTCATCCACAGTGGCCCAGAAGATCCTGAGCCTGAGGGAGCATAAGGTGGATCTGGGTGGGGATTGTGCCATCACTCTGGAGGCCAAGCTCGTAAAGCTGCTGGTGCCCTGTCAAGTAGAGGTACAACCACAGAGACCCATCTCCATTCACTAGTGTTTAGGTGTCAGGAAGATGATGTAATGAGTGCAATACAAGGGCCTGCACAACACTGTGGCTCTGTTATGAAGAGTGTCATGTGCAGAATAACTTGGATTACATCCAGTTAGTTTATTTCATTGGTATGTATGTCATTGCATTCCTTTGTGTGAACCAGTGTCTGTGTGTGCACCTGTCTCTCTACCTCAGTTGGACACCGAGGTATGTTCCCGCCGTATCCTGGTTTCCAACCTGCCCAAGAAGGTCGGGGAGGACCGCTTGCTCGACAAACTGGAGATCCACTTTTCCAAGAGCAAAAATGGAGGGGGGGAGGTGGACGAGTCTGACATGCTGCATGATTCTGGCAACGTGGTCATCACTTTTACAGAAAACAATAGTACGCAAGTCAAGTTCCTGTTGGAAAATGTCATTTTCTTCATAAAGGGAAAAAGCTCAGAAGAATTCATTTTCATCATACTGTTATTTCTGTCCATTCCTTCTGACTTGATATAATTAGAAATGTACAACTTTTGATTATCTGAGCGTACTGTGCATTGTTTACCACAGTTGCCAAAGGCCTGGCTGACAAGCAGTACCACGATGTGGAGTTTGAAAAAGGGAGGAAGAACAGTGTGAAGGTGACTCCATTTCAGAACGGAGAGATCACACGTTTCCAGGTAAGCAGATTTCATATTCATGGCCATGAGTTTATCCCTTTAACTCCATGACAACCAGACTATAAAATAAGCAAGCTACACTATCAGCAGAAATACCTTTATGCCTAGTGAAATCATCAATTCAGAGAGTAATGTTATAAACCGTACAGTTTCAGTCTGTGGTGCACCCATTCAAATTTGGTTAAAAGTTACAACTACAATGGGATTGTTATACAATTATAATTCCAGGTTTAAGCTAAAATAATGTACATGTTTCATGTTGGTTTCCACATTACCTCGCCTGGAAAAACTCAAGGCCCTATAGACTAGATAATAGGTGCTCAACTCATTGTTTGGGACTTACAGATAAGCTAGTCCAACCATTAGTGTCTAGAAGCTGTCTGCAGTAAGGAGATATCCTCCAATCTGATCCTTCTCGCCCCTCTACCAGACACGGCTGTCAGCGTGTGGGCGTACTGTGCTGCTGACTGGCATCCCTGCCGTCATGGAGCAGGAGAACCTGCAGGACCTGCTGGAGATCCACTTCCAGAAGACCAGTAACGGTGGGGGAGAGGTGGACGCCTTCCTCTACAACCCCCTGGGGCAGCACACCCTGGCCCTGTTCGAGGAGGACTGTCCCACTGAAGACCAGAGCCAGTGAGAGGGCCAGGCACTGATAGCCCTCCCCCTAGTGAGCTCAGACACCTTTCTATTGCCGCTCATCTATCCCATCTCAGTACAGGATCAGTTAAATCCAGCCTGGGGATCTAATCCTGGCCTGCTATCAGCATAGAGGTATGATCTCAATTGCAATCTTTCAACCAAATGCTAATCTTAGTCAAAAGCTTTGGCACAGTGCCAACCCGAGTTTACATCGTGTCTTAATATGGTCTTTTCTGGGATACCTGTTTCAAAACATAATTTGGTAGAACCATCTATTTATATAGAATTTCTGATTATGTATGCAGATCATTTTGGGTGAAATGTTCTTAGTGAAGAAAAAATATTCAGAACAAAATTAAGTTGCCAAAGAAATGTAAATTATGCTTGACAAGACTAATTTAGATAACTTAAAGATAACGTTTAGAAGGAATGTGTATTCTACAGCTGTCACAATTTAGTGTTCTATAATCGTGGTATTCTATTGTTTTCTGTCATTCTTAGTATTGCATGAGCAATCCTGTACGGTAGAATCAGTGATTGTAATAAAGTCTGTCCAATGGACCAAGTCAGACATTACGATGGTGTGTGTGGTTCGTTCATTATTACTGAGAAGGGACTACACTGACAATGTGAGATTTGAGTTTTAATCGAGTAAAGAGCATGAGCATCAAAGCAGTACATTGTTTAGCAAAACCACACCCAGTCAGACAATGGACCACAGATGGAGTTTATTGTAAAAATGTCCCACAACAAAAACACAAAGATCCAGCAGGATAGCCTAGTGCAACCACTAAAAACAAGTTAGATCCACAGGACAAAGACAGTCCACACACCCAGTCAGGCACTTAGGGAGGAATGGAGAAAACCAAGCGATATGAAAGAGGCAAATACATTAATAGAAAGGAAAGCAGCAGGGTGAGGACATAAACCTGGATATACAGTTAATAATTGGGAAGACTGTTGTTCCAATTGACAAGAAAAACCCACAGACAAATAACTACTCATTGTTACCTTAAGTTTACATGATTACACACAACCTAGTTCAGAAGTCAGTCTATAGCATCTATTGAACATGGTCTCTCTCGTACTCTGAAGTCTACATTATAAACTGGTTGGCTGACAGCCGTGGTTTATCAGACCGTATACCACGGATATGACAAAACATGTATTTTACTGCTCTAATTAAGTTGGTAACCCGTTTATAATAGCAATACGGCACCTCGGGTTTGTGGTATATGGTCCATATACCACGGCTTAGGGTTGAGTCCAGGCACTCCGCGATGCGTTGTGCCTAAGAACAGCCCTTATTGGCCATATACCACACTCCCTCGTGCCTTATTGCTTAATAAGACACCAAAGGGGTTTGTAGTATATGGCCAATATATCAAGACTAAAGGGCTGAATCCGTTGCGCAAATGAACAGCCCTTAGCCATGGTATATTGGCCATATACCTCAGGCCTTATTGCTTAAGTATATCATGTAGCTATAGCTAACCTCTTTGTGCATGCTTGAGTTCACTTGGACCTCTCCATTTTAATCTCAATCTTTTCAACATCACTTTCTTAGTGGCATCTTTCCAATCCAGATATTTAATTATTATTTTTTTAACCTTTAAATCAAATCAAATTTTATTTGTCACATACACATGGTTAGCAGATGTTAATGCGAGTGTAGCGAAATGCTTGTGCTTCTAGTTCCGACAATGCAGCTTTATTTTACTAGGCAAGTCGGTTAACAACAAATTCTTATTTTCAATGACGGCCTCGGAACAGTGGGTTAACTGCCTGTTCAGGGGCAGAACGACAGATTTGTACCTTGTCAGCTCGGGGATTTGAACTTGCAACCTTTCAGTTACTAG
>NW_027036272.1:0-13463 GCF_034236695.1 Oncorhynchus nerka
GGGGACTGTAGTATAACAGACTGATGGGGACTGTAATATAACAGACTGATGGGGGACTGTAGTATAACAGACTGATGGGGACTGTAGTATAACAGACTGATGGGGACTGTAGCATGATGAGGGGACTGTAGTATAACAGACTGATGGGGCTGTACATAGACTGATGGGGACTGTAATATAACAGACTGATGGGGGACTGTAGTATAACAGACTGATGGGGGACTGTAGTATACCAGACTGATGGGGGACTGTAGTATAACAGACTGATGGGGGACTGTAGTATAACAGACTGATGGGGGACTGTAGTATAACAGACTGATGGGGGACTGTAGTATAACAGACTGATGGGGACTGTAATATAACAGACTGATGGGGACTGTAATATAACAGACTGATGGGGGACTGTAGTATAACAGACTGATGGGGGACTGTAATATAACAGACTGATGGGGGACTGTAATATAACAGACTGATGGGGGACTGTAATATAACAGACTGATGGGGACTGTAATATAACAGACTGATGGGGACTGTAGTATAACAGACTGGATGGGGACTGTAGTATAACAGACTGATGGGGGACTGTAGTATAACAGATTGATGGGGGACTGTAATATAACAGACTGATGGGGGACTGCAATATACGACTGATGGGGACTGTAGATAACAGACTGATGGGGACTGTAGTATAACAGACTGATGGGGGACTGTAGTATAACAGACTGATGGGGACTGTAGTACAACAGACTGATGGGGGGACTGTAATATAACAGACTGATGGGGGACTGTAGATGTTTGCATTGGATGGGGTAATTGTAATATAACACTGATGGGGACTGTAGTATACCAGACTGATGGGGGACTGTAATATAATAACAGACTGATGGGGACTGTAGTATAACAGACTGATGGGGGACTGTAGTATACCAGACTGATGGGGGACTGTAATATAACAGACTGATGGGGACTGTAGTATAACAGACTGATGGGGACTGTAGATACCAGACTGATGGGGACTGTAGTATACCAGACTGATGGGGACTGTAGTATACCAGACTGATGGGGACTGTAGTATACCAGACTGGATGGGGACTGTAGCAACAGACTGATGGGGGACCGTAGTATACCAGACTGATGGGGGACTGTAATATAACTGACTGATGCTGGGACTGTAATATAACAGACTGATGGGGGAACTGAAGGAGACTGATGGGGACTGTAATATAACAGACTATGTGTCTGTATAACAGACTGATGGGGGACTGTAGTATAACAGACTGATGGGGGACTGTAATATAACAGACTGATGGGGTAATATAACAGTCTGATGGGGGGACTGTATATAATAACAGACTGATAACAGACTGATGGGGACTGTAGTATAACAGACTGATGGGGGATAACAGACTGATGGGGGACTGTAATATAACAGTGAGTATAACAGACTGATGGGGGACTGTAGTATAACAGACTGATGGGGGACTGTAGTATAACAGACTAGATGGGGGGGGACTGATGGGGGACTGTAACAGACTGATTGGGGACTGGGATGGGGACTGTAACAGACTGATGGGGGACTGATGGGGGACTGTAATATAACAGACGTGATGGGGGACTGTAATATAACAGACTGATGGGGACTGTAGTATAACAGACTGATGGGACTGTAGTATACCAGACTGATGGGGACTGTAATATAACAGACTGATGGGGGACTGATGGGGGACTGTAGTATAACAGACTGATGGGGACTGTAGTATAACAGACTGATGGGGACTGTAGTATAACAGACTGATGGGGGACTGTAATATAACAGACTGATGGGGGACTGTAATATAACAGACTGATGGGCTTTGTTGTTTTGTCATCATTAAGTTAACTTTGCAAGCCCATACCCATATACTGCATTATGTGTTTGTGTGTGCTTATATTGTGTTTGTATGGGTAACGTGTGTTCAACAAACCCTGCATATCCCATCAGCTTCCTCCTAAAACAGCCAATCAAGGATTTCATCTGTTCAATATTGAATTATCCTGTTGAATATTTTTAAATATTTCACCGTTGCTAGGGGGTTCACCAGGCGGAGACTTGCGCGGCCTGGGCCTTGGCAGCATCTCATTGTTAAAGAGGAGGAGGAACACAAAACTACGCTAACACACACATAAGACTCTAAAGTGTGATGAAATATTTAGCTGTGCGACCAGGAGGTTTAATGAGGCCTTCAGAAATTTCCACACCCCTTGACTTCCCACATTGTGTTGTGTTACAGCATGAATTCAAAATGGATTCTCACAAAACAAAAACATTTAATTCAGAAATAGTCATAAATGTTATGACATGAATTAATTACATTTTGAATGAATGAAATTACATATTTGTGTCAAATTGCCAGTGGGCAACCCATCCCTAATGGGATTTAACTGACACATAAACAATCATTATGTCCCGATCTGAGGCACCGTAACGTTCTCGGGTTCGATCCCAGGCTGTGTCACAGCCGGCCGTGACCAGGAGAAACATCGGGCAAGGCGTCATTAGGCGGGGGTATGCCCGTCCAGGATTTCCTTGTCTTCTGCTCTAGCGACTCCTTGTTGTGGGCCGGGCGTCGTAGATTCGACATAATACATCACTCACACACATATTCACCTTTAATCAAAACATTCTCATCTGGGATTATGATGATTCTCCTTCACCCTTTTATTTTCATATTTCATTTGTTTATTCTATGTCTCCCCTTAATTTGGTTTTCGTACAACTTTTCACATTCAGACTGTTGGAAAAGATCAGACATTTTGGTTGCTCACCATATGGATCCTAATGAAAAATGAACAGGCAGTTGTCTTCTCCAACAGTGAATTCCAGAGTCTCACCATACATCCCTTCCATTACACCTCACAGGGTTTCCTAGCCAATGTCCGCGGTTATTGCAGGTACAGGCGCCAACATGTGGATACCTAAACAATTGCGTATTGCCTCGTTATTGACACGTTCGTTTTTTGAGATACCCGTTACTACCACACGCTCCTGCTGAGTAGTCCAGAACAGGACATGTCTGATACAGTTTGGAATACGCACCTTAACCAATATCTTCAAAGCGTTTTTGTTTTTCCTTATAACTACCCCGAGATCTCTACATGCTGAGTCGGCCAGGACAGATGTTTCATATAGAAAGGTAATATGTTCATCAAATTAAAGACCACAAATATTTATAATTGCTGGTAAATTCAGGAATTTCTTCACCAAAACAAAACTGAAGACCTCTAATCTTAGTCCCTGGATCTCTAAAGTTCATAATCTGTGTATTTTTTGTCTGGTTGATCATGAGTTTATATATTTTGCACCAATTGACTGCACATAAAAACATGTTCCGCAGGTCTGTTTCTGGTTTCAAAATAATACCATCAGTATATAGGAAAATACGTATGTATATATAATATTACATATTTATATTAGTAAGTACTTAGCATGTCATCATCAGTATGTACTTAGCATGTCATCATCAGTAAATACTTAGCATGTCATCATCAGTATGTACTTAGCATGTCATCATCAGTAAATACTTAGCATGTCATCATCAGTATGTACTTAGCATGTCATCATCAGTAAATACTTAGCATGTCATCATCAGTATGTACTTAGCATGTCATCATCAGTAAATACTTAGCATGTCATCATCAGTAAATACTTAGCATGTCATCATCAGTAAATACTTAGCATGTCATCATCAGTATGTACTTAGCATGTCATCATCAGTAAATACTTAGCATGTCATCATCAGTAAATCTTGTGACGGCCGGCCGCCCAACAACCTGCCCGCTTGACCCTATCCCCTCCTCTCTTCTCCAGACCATTTCCGGAGACCTTCTCCCTTACCTCACCTCGCTCATCAACTCATCCCTGACCGCTGGCTACGTCCCTTCCGTCTTCAAGAGAGCGAGAGTTGCACCCCTTCTGAAAAACCTACACTCGATCCCTCCGATGTGTAACTACAGACCAGTATCCCTTCTTTCTTTTCTCTCCAAAACTCTTGAACGTGCCGTCCTTGGCCAGCTCTCCCGCTATCTCTCTCAGAATGACCTTCTTGATCCATATAAGTCAGGTTTCAAGACTAGTCATTCAACTGAGACTGCTCTTCTCTGTATCACGGAGGCGCTCCGCACTGCTAAAGCTAACTCTCTCTCCTCTGCTCTCATCCTTCTAGACCTATCGGCTGCCTTCGATACTGTGAACCATCAGATCCTCCTCCACCCTCTCCGAGTTGGGCATCTCCAATGCGGCCCACGCTTGGATTGCGTCCTACCTGACAGGTCGCTCCTACCAGGTGGCGTGGCGAGAACCGTCTCCACACCACGTGCTCTCACCACTGGTGTCCCCAGGGCTCTGTTCTAGGCCCTCTCCTATTCTCGCTATACACCAAGTCACTTGGCTCTGTCATAACCTCACATGGTCTCTCCTATCATTGCTATGCAGACGACACACAATTAATCTTCTCCTTTCCCCCTTCTGATGACCAGGTGGCGAATCGCATCTCTGCATGTCTGGCAGACATATCCCAGTGTGGATGACGGATCACCACCTCAAGCTGAACCTCGGCAAGACGGAGCTGCTCTTCCTCCCGGGGAAGGACTGCCCGTTCCATGATCTCGCCATCACGGTTGACAACTCCATTGTGTCCTCCTCCCAGAGCGCTAAGAACCTTGGCGTGATCCTGGACAACACCCTGTCGTTCTCAACTAACATCAAGGCGGTGGCCCGTTCCTGTAGGTTCATGCTCTACAACATCCGCAGAGTACGACCCTGCCTCACACAGGAAGCGGCGCAGGTCCTAATCCAGGCACTTGTCATCTCCCGTCTGGATTACTGCAACTCGCTGTTGGCTGGGCTCCCTGCCTGTGCCATTAAGCCCCTACAACTCATCCAGAACGCCGCAGCCCGTCTGGTGTTCAACCTTCCCAAGTTCTCTCACGTCACCCGCTCCTCCGCTCTCTCCACTGGCTTCCAGTTGAAGCCGCATCCGCTACAAGACCATGGTGCTTGCCTACGGAGCTGTGAGGGGAACGGGCACCCTCAGTACCTCCAGGCTCTGATCAGGCCCTACACCCAAACAAGGGCACTGCGTTCATCCACCTCTGGCCTGCTCGCCTCCCTACCACTGAGGAAGTACAGTTCCCGCTCAGCCCAGTCAAAACTGTTCGCTGCTCTGGCCCCCCAATGGTGGAACAAACTCCCTCACGACGCCAGGACAGCGGAGTCAATCACCACCTTCCGGAGATACCTGAAACCCCACCTCTTTAAGGAATACCTAGGATAGGATAAAGTAATCCCCCCCCTTAAAAGATTTAGATGCACTACTGTTCCACTGGATGTCATAAGGTGAATGCACCAATTTGTAAGTCGCTCTGGATAAGAGCGTCTGCTAAATGACTTAAATGTAAAATGTAAATGTAAATACTTAGCATGTCATCATCAGTAAATACTTAGCATGTCATCATCAGTAAATACTTAGCATGTCATCATCAGTATGTACTTAGCATGTCATCATCGCTAGTCTAGTGGTTAGAGCGTTGGACCAGGGCCCATAGGGGCGGCATGGTAGCCTAGTGGTTAGACTTACTGTAGCACCAAGCAGGGGACTTACTGTAGCACCAAGCTGGGGACTTACTGTAGCACCAAGCAGGGGACTTACTGTAGCACCAAGCTGGGGACTTACTGTAGCACCAAGCTGGGGACTTACTGTAGCACCAAGCTGGGGACTTACTGTAGCACCAAGCAGGGGACTTACTGTAGCACCAAGCAGGGGACTTACTGTAGCACCAAGCAGGGGACTTACTGTAGCACCAAGCAGGGGACTTACTGTAGCACCAAGCTGGGGACTTACTGTAGCACCAAGCAGGGGACTTACTGTAGCACCAAGCAGGGGACTTACTGTAGCACCAAGCTGGGGAATTACTGTAGCACCAAGCAGGGGACTTACTGTAGCACCAAGCAGGGGACTTACTGTAGCACCAAGCAGGGGACTTACTGTAGCACCAAGCAGGGGACTTACTGTAGCACCAAGCTGGGGTCTTACTGTAGCACCAAGCAGGGGACTTACTGTAGCACCAAGCAGGGGACTTACTGTAGCACCAAGCTGGGGTCTTACTGTAGCACCAAGCAGGGGACTTACTGTAGCACCAAGCTGGGGACTTACTGTAGCACCAAGCTGGGGACTTACTGTAGCACCAAACAGGGGACTTACTGTAGCACCAAGCAGGGGACTTACTGTAGCACCAAGCAGGGGACTTACTGTAGCATTTGCATGGGACTTACTGTAGCACCAAGCTGGGGACTTACTGTAGCACCAAGCTGGAGCACCAAGCTGGGGTCTTACTGTAGCACCAAGCAGGGGACTTACTGTAGCACCAAGCAGGGGACTTACTGTAGCACCAAGCTGGGGTCTTACTGTAGCACCAAGCAGGGGACTTACTGTAGCACCAAGCTGGGGACTTACTGTAGCACCAAGCAGGGGACTTACTGTAGCACCAAGCAGGGGACTTACTGTAGCACCAAGCAGGGGACTTACTGTAGCATTTGCATGGGACTTACTGTAGCACCAAGCTGGGGACTTACTGTAGCACCAAGCTGGGGACTTACTGTAGCACCAAGCAGGGGACTTACTGTAGCACCAAGCTGGGGACTTACTGTAGCACCAAGCTGGGGACTTACTGTAGCACCAAGCAGGGGACTTACTGTAGCACCAAGCTGGGGACTTACTGTAGCACCAAGCTGGGGACTTACTGTAGCACCAAGCTGGGGACTTACTGTAGCACCAAGCAGGGGACTTACTGTAGCACCAAAGCAGGGGACTTACTGTAGCACCAAGCTGGGGACTTACTGTAGCACCAAGCAGGGGACTTACTGTAGCACCAAGCAGGGGGGACTTACTGTAGCACCAAGCTGGGGACTTACTGTAGCACCAAGCAGGGGACTTACTGTAGCACCAAGCAGGGGACTTACTGTAGCACCAAGCAGGGGACTTACTGTAGCACCAAGCAGGCTCGGAGCGTTGCCTAAACGTTTAAAGGTTCTGGGCAGTGTTGATGACACGAGGGAAAAGGGAATCAGAGAACTAATAGAGAGAAAGAGAGTGAACAGAAGAGGTAGAGAAAGAGAGAATAGTTGGAGAGGAAACGGTGTTTTGACCTTTGTTCTAGAAACGTGTGCCATGTACAGGATCAACAAATTATATACTTAGATTTAGGAGCGGACGGCCATGCTTTAACCATCATGGCATTTTAATGGTCTACACTAAACCACTCCTCTCCTTTCCCCCTTCTCTCCATTCATCCATCCACCCATCCATAAACCCCTCCCTCCCTCCCTCCCTCCCTCCCTCCCTGCCTGCCTGCCTGCCTGCCTCCCTGCCTCCCTCCAGACATCCATAAACCACTCCTCTCCTTTCCCCCTTCTCTCCATTCATCCATCCACCCATCCATAAACCCCTCCCTGCCTGCCTGCCTGCCTGCCTGCCTGCCTGCCTGCCTGCCTGCCTCCCTCCCTGCCTGCCTGCCTGCCTGCCTGCCTGCCTGCCTGCCTCTCTCCATTCATCCATCCACCCATCCATAAACCCCTCCCTGCCTGCCTGCCTGCCTGCCTGCCTGCCTGCCTGCCTGCCTGCCTGCCTGCCTGCCTGCCTGCCTGCCTCTCTCCATTCATCCATCCATCCACCCATCCATAAACCCCTGCATGCCTGCCTGCCTGCCTGCCTGCCTGCCTCCCTGCCTGCCTGCCTGCCTCCCTCCCTCCCTGCCTGCCTGCCTGCCTGCCTGCCTGCCTGCCTGCCTCCATCCATCCATGTGTCAGTGCTGCAGTGTGATCTATGCAGTGTGATCTATGCAGTGTGATCTATGCAGTGTGATCTATGCAGTGCTTTAAACAGTGTCAAAATAAGTATTCAGAGGGCTTGTTGAGCGGAGGGAGGGAGGGAGCAGGGAGGGAGGGAGGGAGGGAGGGAGGGAAGGTCAATGTTAAAAACAAAATTGGGTTCAACTTGGTGTTCGTTATGGATTGATCAGGTGGGCTAACACTCTACCCTCCTCTGGTCATGCAGGGATTGATAGGACGGTGTGGGATCTTAGGGGAAAGTACTGGTGGCCCACCTTGGCTAAGGACGAGGGTTTATGTCTCCTCCTGTTTGGTGTGCGCCCAGGCTCCTGTGACACCTGCCAAGAGGGAAGTTACAGCCCCTCCACGTTCCATAGCGGTCTTGGTCACACCTGTCGGTGGACTTCCTCACCAATCTTCCTCCTCACAGGGGAACACCACGATCCTGGTCGCTGTGGATCGGTTTTCTATGTCCTGCCGCTCCTCCTTTGACGCCCTACAGATCGCGGAGGCCCTGTTTACACAGTTCTTTGGGCGGCGCCGGAGGTCGCCGTTGCCGGTCTTCTAGCTACACCCATCCTTCCTTTTCGCTTTGGTTTTGTCTGTCTTTATTCACCTGTGTCTAGTTTAGGTTCATCAGTGGGGTATTTAATCCGCCCCTACCCGCTAGGTTTTGTCTGTCTTGTATTCACCTGTGTCTAGTTTAGGTTCATCAGTGGGGTATTTAACTACCCACCTCGCTAGGTTTTGGTCTGTCTTGTATTCACCTGTGTCTAGTTTAGGTTCATCAGTGGGGTATTTCATCTCGCCCTACCCGCTAGGTTTTGTCTGTCTTGTATTCACCTGTGTCTAGTTTAGGTTCATCAGTGGGGTATTTAATCTCGCCCTACCCGCTAGGTTTTGTCTGTCTTGTATTCACCTGTGTCTAGTTTAGGTTCATCAGTGGGGTATTTAATCTCGCCCTACCCGCTAGGTTTTGTGCGGGATTGTTTGTATCTGTTTTGGTTTGGGCTGCTTTTGTTTGTTCAGTTAAACAGTTGTTTTCACGCACGTTATTTGAGTCAGAGGAGTGTTTTTCCTCCGACTGGACTGCATTCATGGTTTTTAGTGGCTGCTGTTGTGGTCCTGTGCCTGTTTTGTAGATGGACTTGAATAAAACGCCCTACTTGCTACTCTTACTCCTGGCCATGACTCCGCACCCACCTATCCTAGGGAGAATCTGACAACATAATCTATAATACATTATATAATCTATAATATATTACATCATCTATACATTATTGGTAAATTACATCAGGTGTAATATATTATCTAATCTATAATACATTACATCAGGTGTAATACATTATATATTCTTAAAGACATTTCATAAATCGTGTAGTTTGGATACTGGATGCTGATTGGCTAAAACAACATTTAGTGATGACATGCTATTCTATAGAATCCATTCTCCGTAATGAATATTACCTTATTGGGCTAATCATGTAAATGTAATTACCTAGAGAGTCGGGGCACCACGGAAGAATATTTACAGAGCTGTTATCTTCCGAATAAACTCTTAGAGACCTAGTAATATTTTACATCAAAAGCAGTCCATATTAATCGTCACCTTAATTCAGTCTCATCTGAAAGTTGTAAATTCTTGGTTATCTTCACGAACCCTGCCTAACAAGTTGAATCAGCATTGGGTTTCATTGTGTATTTACTCCATACCTAACTAATCACACAGAATGACATATACACAGAATGAATCATACCTTGATTACAAATTACGTCATAAAGGAAAACGTACCTACCGGGCGGAACAGATATGACAGCTGGTTACACAAAAAGAAAAGCGGGGCTGGTTTTGAGTGAAAGAGCGGGAAGACTGAGGACCAAAGGAAGAAGCTATGCTATCATAAATTCAGTATTTCATGCATTCCTAAATTACCACCCATTTGGAAAAGGAAAATGCAATAAATATTTCCTCTGAGCTGCGCTTGGTAGGTTGGTGGTAGATGGAAGGCCGTGTTGCCAAACCGAGTCCTTTGTCCTTTGAAGAATGTCACTAGTGGTCAATTGGATTCATTGTAGTAACGTCGTTGTGTGATAGATGGGATACTCTGTCTGTTCCTTCCTAACCCTCGTTTGCAGCTGCTGTTGCTAACTCAACCATGAGGAGGTATCACTTCTGTAGGGAATAAGAGTTCAAAGTTCATACCATTCGCAACCAAAGCTCACGCTGATGTTGGCTTCGTTCTGTAGTTATTATCTGAACCATTCTGACATCGACCGTCGTCCTCACATCCTCGGAACAGGAGGTCACGTTTTCGTGAAGGCTTTATGTAGTGGAGCGAGAAGGGTGTGTTTGAAAAGTTTTATAACCCATGTCCCTTCACAGGGGCGGGCCACTGATTGAGCGGAGCCTAATCTTATGAAAACCCAAAGCTCTCATTTGGAAGCTAAAATTAGATTTAATCTTTTCACCAATAATTTTATATTCAAACATTTAAATTGAACAACAATTCCATGTAAATCCGATAACTCTGATGTGTAGACTTTCCACTGTTTATGTCTTCCTATCATTGAGGAGAATGTCTCAGATGACAACCCAACTGACATCATATTCATTAAGTAACACCGCATATGTTCAATTGGTAGGATTACCAGAAAATAGTTAATTTCCCCCAACTTCTGATGTTCCCAGAATCTCTATGTTGCAAGGGGTTTTCAAATTTCACATCAGTAGGGTAGAGAGAGGAAAAAGGTGGGAAGAGGTATTTATGACTGTCATAAACCTACCCCCCAGGCCAACGTCATGACACTGTGAAACCAACCAAGTGGCCCCTACCAGAACACTGTGAAACCAACCAAGTGGGCCCTACCAGAACACTGTGAAACCAACCAAGTGGGCCCTACCAGAACACTGTGAAACCAACCAAGTGGCCCTTATCAGAACACTGTGAAACCAACCAAGTGGCCCTTATCAGAACACTGTGAAACCCAGCAAGTGGGCCCTTACCCTTATCAGAACACTGTGAAACCAACCAAATGGGCCCTTACCCTTATCAGAACACTGTGAAACCAACCAAGTGGCCCTTATCAGAACGCTGTGAAACCAACCAAGTGGGCCCTTACCCTTATCAGAACACTGTGAAACCAACCAAGTGGGCCCTTACCCTTATCAGAACACTGTGAAACCAACCAAGTGGGCCCTTACCCTTATCAGAACACTGTGAAACCAACCAAGTGGGCCCTACCAGAACACTGTGAAACCAACCAAGTGGGCCCTTACCCCTACCAGAACACTGTGAAACCAACCAAGTGGCGCCTACCAGAACACTCTGAAACCAACCAAGTGGGACCTTACCCCTACCAGAACACTGTGAAATCAACCAAGTGGCCCCTACCAGAACACTGTGAAACCAACCAAGTGGCCCCTACCAGAACACTGTGAAACCAACCAAGTGGGCCCTACCAGAACACTGTGAAACCAACCAAGTGGGCCCTTATCAGAACACTGTGAAACCAACCAAGTGGGCCCTTACCAGAAGACTGTGAAACCAACCAAGTGACCCCTACCAGAACACTGTGAAACCAACCAAGTGACCCCTACCAGAACACTGTGAAACCAACCAAGTGACCCCTACCAGAACACTGTGAAACCAACCAAGTGACCCCTACCAGAACACTGTGAAACCAACCAAAGGGCCCTACCAGAACACTGTGAAACCAACCAAGTGACCCCTACCAGAACACTGCGAAACCAACCAAGTGGCCCCTACCAGAACACTGTGAAACCAACCAAGTGGGCCCTACCAGAACACTGTGAAACCAACCAAGTGACCCCTACCAGAACACTGTGAAACCAACCAAGTGGGCCCTACTAGAACACCGTGAAACCAACCAAGTGACCCCTACCAGAACACTGTGAAACCAACCAAGTGACCCCTACCAGAACACTGTGAAACCAACCAAGTGGGCCCTTACCTGCACCAATGACCGGCGGGCAGAAAAAGGGATACTGTGTGAGTTTGGGAATTCAACAAAAAACAGAGCCGATCGTCAGATCTATGGGACTTTTATGGTTCAGTGAAAACATGAATGGCTAAGAATATTGATTAATGTTAGCAGCTACGCTGACTCCTTGCTGTTTTAAACCGACATATCCCCCCCACTCATTCTGGCATGGAGTATACAGAAGAACACTGAATTCACAACGAGCAACGATGTGTTTGTCGGCGTAATAAAAGTTGAGGGAAGAGGGGCGTGATAAAAACCGGCCAACAGTGAACGGATACATAAAGCATGTAACTGTTGGCTAGCTAGTTAACCTGTGTGGTGTTCTGGTCTGTTGGACCCATTTCCAATGTTTAATTAAAGTAAAAGTATACCATTAATGATCTTTTTCAACCTGATACTCATTGGCCTGGCTCATTTTCCGTGAAGAACATTTAAACATTTAAACATTTCCATTGAGTGCACTGTGCACCCCTACACATTTATATTACAAATGTGGTTACCAGGAGAGTAATAAAAGTGTGGAAAAGTGTGTGTCTAGGTGAAAATAAGTAAAGATGAAACAAAAAGGTTTGCTGTGTGCCTTCACTCTGTCTTCCTCCTCCCTGGGCCTGCTGTTTCAACATAGCACCAAGAACCTGTCTGTCTCTCTGCCTGTCTCCCTGCCTGCCTGTCTGTCTCCCTGCCTTCACTCTGTCTTCCTCCTCCCTGGCCCTGATGTTTCAACATAGTACCAAGAACCTGTCTGTCTCCCTGCCTGCCTGTCTGTCTCCCTGCCTGTCTGTCTGTCTCCCTGCCTTCACTGTCTTCCTCCTCCCTGGGCCTGCTGTTTCAACATAGCACCAAGAACCTGTCTGTCTCTCTGCCTGTCAAATATTCTTTCCGGTAGCTAGGATGAATGAACCTCTCTGGTAGCTAGGATGAATGAACCTCTCTCTGGTAGCTAGGATGAATGATCCTCTCTGGTAGCTAGGATGAAAGATCCTCTCTGGTAGCTAGGATGAAAGATCCTCTCTGGTAGCTAGGATGAAAGATCCTCTCTGGTAGCTAGGATGAAAGATCCTCTCTGGTAGCTAGGATGAAAGATCCTCTCTGGTAGCTAGGATGAAAGATCCTCTCTGGTAGCTAGGATGAAAGATCCTCTCTGGTAGCTAGGATGAAAGATCCTCTCTGGTAGCTAGGATGAATGAACCTCTCTCTGGTAGCTAGGATGAATGAACCTCTCTCTGGTAGCTAGGGTGAATGAACCTCTCTCTGGTAGCTAGGATGAATGAACCTCTCTCTGGTAACAAGCGACCACTTAGATGTGGTAATTTTCACTTTTTCATACATTTTTTGAATGTTTTAGAATTACGTATACTAAGGCATTTGTGAAAATTCTATAGCAATAAAATGTGGGGAAGCGGCCGTGTGATTGGAAAATGATTAGGCACTGCAATAAATACAACTGAATAAAACCATCTGTCTTATCCAGGACCGAGTCTATACAGACCGGTGCTCTATATACAATCAGAGATACAGTAGGCCTTTATACAAACAAGCCATTTGCCACACGGCCTGTCATCATTCACTATGAACTGGACTGTGTGTTTACAGT
>NW_027036273.1:0-13470 GCF_034236695.1 Oncorhynchus nerka
GCTGCGTTGTGTTGTCCTCAGTGTTGGATTGTGCTGTCCTCAGTGTTGCATTGTGTTGTCCTCAGTGTTGTGTTGTCCTCAATGTTGTGTTGTCCTCAGTGTTGTGTTGTCCTCAGTGTTGTGTTGTCCTCAGTGTTGTGTTGTCCTCAGTGTTGTGTTGTCCTCAGTGTTGCGTTGTGTTGTCCCCAGGCTGCGTTGTCCCTCGGTGCTGTGCTTGTCCTCAGTGTGGCGTTGTGTTGTCCTTAGTGTTGCGTTGTCCTCAGTGCTGCGTTTTGTTGTCATCCATGTTGCGTTGTGTTGTCCTCAGTGTTGCGTTGTGTTGTCCTCAGTGTTGCGTTGTGTTGACCTCAGTGTTGCGTTGTGTTGTCCTCAGTGTTGTGTTGTGTTGTCCTCAGTGTTGCGTTGTGTTGTCCTCAGTGTTGCGTTGTGTTGTCCTCAGTGAGGCGTTGTGTTGTCCTCATTGTTGTGTTGTCCTCAGCGTTGTGTTGTCCTCGGTGTTGTGTTGTCCTCAGTGATGTGTTGTCCTCAGTGTTGTGTTGTCCTCAGTAGTGTGGCGTTGTGTTGTCCTCAGTGTGGCTTGTGTTGTCCTCCAGTGCTGCGTTGTGTTGTCCCTCAGTGTTGTGTTGTCCTCAATGTTGTGTTGTCCTCAATGTTGTGTTGTCCTCAGTGTTGTGTTGTCCTCAATGTTGTGTTGTCCTCAATGTTGTGTTGTCCTCAGTGTTGTGTTGTCCTCAGTGATGTGTTGTCCTCAGTGTTGTGTTGTCCTCAGTGTTGTGTTGTCCTCAGTGATGTGTTGTGTTGTCCTCAGTGTTGCGTTGTGTTGTCCTCAGTGTTGTCTCGGTGTTGTGTTGTCCTCAGTGTTGTGTTGTCCTCAGTGATGTGTTGTCCTCAGTGTTGCGTTGTGTTGTCTTCAGTGTTGTCCTCGGTGTTGTGTTGTCCTCAGTGTGGCGTTGTGTTGTCCTTAGTGTTGCGTTGTCCTCAGTGTTGTGTTGTCCTCAGTGTTGTGTTGTCCTCAGTGTTGTGTTGTCCTCAGTGTTATGTTATGTTGTCCTCAGTGTTGCGTTGTCCTCAGTGTTGTGTTGTCCTCCAGTGTTGTGTTGTCCTCAGTGTTGTGTTGTGTTGTCTGATGTCTTTCTAGTGTTTCTTGTTCTTAAATGATGTTGCTGTTGTTTGATTTTCTATGGTGGTCAGAAAAATACATTTCCATTGCCTCATGCCAAACAGAATTGCATTCAATTGAGCACCAACATAACCACCCAATGTCAAAATGTAATTGCTGTGTAATTTCAACCATGAAGGCACTCTCTTTGCAGCAGTGCTGTGTGATTTATGGTGAAGGTCTGTGGTACAGTGGTAGTGCAGGTTGTCATTGGATCTAGAGCTGCAGCTGCCGTGTTGCCCAGCAGTGACCCTATGTGGAGTACATATCATGTTTGGGAGGCTATGACAGACATTGTGGTTGCTGTGACTATGTCTGGGCTTGGCCCTGCACTGGCTGAGCAATCAGCCACATGTTTGGGCTTTGTGTGTAGCCTTTCAGCCAGCCCTTCCCTCTTGTGACTTCCCTCTCTCTCGCTCTCACTCACTCTCTCTCTCTCTCTCTCTCAATTCAATTCAAGGGCTTTATTGGCATGGGAAACGTGTTAACATTGCCAAAGCAAGTGAGGTAGACAACATACAAAGTGAATATATAAAGTGAAAAACAACAAAAATTAACAGTAAACATTACACATACAGAAGTTTCAAAACAGTAAAGACATTACAAATGTCATATTATATATAAATATACAATGTACAAATAGTTAAAGGACATAAGATAAAATGAATAAGCATAAATATGGGTTGTATTTACAATGGTGTAT
Source organism: Oncorhynchus nerka (assembly GCF_034236695.1). Taxonomy (NCBI): domain Eukaryota; kingdom Metazoa; phylum Chordata; class Actinopteri; order Salmoniformes; family Salmonidae; genus Oncorhynchus; species Oncorhynchus nerka. The sequence goes on from NW_027036273.1 coordinate 1,863, forward strand.
GTTCTTCACTGGTTGTCCTTTTCTCGTGGCAACAGGTCACAAATATTGCTGCTGTGATAGCACACTGTGGAATTTCTCTCTCTCTCTCTCACGCTCTCTCTCTCTCGCTCTCTCTCTCTCTCTCTCTCCCCTGTCTCTCTTTCTCTCTTGCTCTCTCCCTCTCCCTCTCTCTCTCTCTCTCTCTCCCTCTCTGTCTCTCTCCCTCTCTCTCTCTCGCTCTCTCTCTCGCTCTCTGTCTCTCTCTCTCTCTCTCTCTCTCTCTCTCTCTCTCTCTCCCCTGTCTCTCTTTCTCTCTTGCTCTCTCCCTCTCTCTCTCTCTCTCTCTCTCTCCCTCTCTCTCTCTCCCTCTCTCTCTCTCTCTCCCTCTCTGTCTCTCTCTCTCTCTCTCGTCTCTCTCTCTCTCTGTCTCTCTCTCTCTCTCTCTCGCTCTCTCTCTCTCTCTCTCTCCCTGTCTCTCTTTCTCTCTCTCTCTCTCTCTCTCTCTCTCTCTCTCTCTCTCCCTCTCTCTCTCTCTCTCTCTCTCTCTCTCTCTCTCTCTCTCAGTCTCTGTCTCTCTCTCTCTCTCCTGTATCTCTTTCTCTCTTGCTCTCTCCCTCTCTCTCTCTCTCTCTCTCTCTCTCTCTCTCTCTCTCTCTCTCTCTCTCTCTCTCTCTCTCTCTCTCTCTCTCTCGCTCTCTGTCCTCTCTCTCCTGTATCTCTTCTCTCTTGCTCTCTCCCCTCTCTCTCTCTCTCTCTCTCTCTCTCTCTCGTTCTCTCTCTCTCTTTCTCTCTCTCTCTCTCTCTCTCTCTCTCTTTATTGGCATGGGAAACATATGTTTACGTCGCCAAAGAAAGTGAAATAGATAATAAACAAAAGTGAAACAGACAATAAAAATTAACAGGAAACATTACACTCGCAGAAGTTCTAAAATAATAAAGATATTTCAAATGCCAAATTATGCCTATATATAGTGTTGTAACGGTGTGCAAATAGTTAAAGTACAAAAGGGAAAATAAGTCAACATAAATATGGGTTGTATTTACAAACGTGTTTGTTCTTCACTGGTTGCTCTTTTCTTGTGGCAACAGGTCACGAATCTTGCTGCTGTTATTGCACACTGTGGTATTTCACCCAATAGGGTTTATCAAATGGGTTTATTTTCAAATTCTTTGTGGGTCTGTGTAGCCTTGTGTTATCTGAGGAAATATGTGTCTCTAATATCGTGTACATTTTGGCAGGGAGTTATGAAGTGCATCAGTTTCCACCTGTTTTGTGGGCAGTGTGCACACGGCCTTTCTCAATAGCAGGATACGTTCACTGATCAGTACGTTGTCAAACATTTCCTTAATTTTTGGTCAGTCACCGTGAGTCGAGTAATCTGCCACTGTACTCTCTGTTAAGGGCCACATAGCACTCTAGTTTGCAAAAAAAAAGTAAATTCTTCCCAATGTGTCAAGTAATTATCTTTTTGATTTGTTGGAGTCAGTGTGTTGCTGTCCTGGGGCTCTGTGGGGCCTGTTTTGTTGTGAACAGAGCCTGTCTGGACCAGCTTGCTTAGGGCTCTTCTCCAGGTAAATTTCTCTGTAGGCAATGGCTTTGTTATGGAAGGTTTGGAATCGCGTCCTTTAGGTGGTTATAATTTAACGTCTCTTTTCTGGATTTTGATCGTAGCTGGTATCGGCCTAATTCTGCTCTGCATTATTTGGTGTTTACATTGTACACAGAGGATATTTTTGCAGAATTCTGCATGCAGTTCTCAATTTGAGTATTTGTCCCATTTTGTGAATTCTTGGTTGATGAGCGGACCCCGGACCTCACAACCATAAAGGGTAATGGGCTCTATAACTGATTCAAGTATTTTTGCCAAATCCTAATTGGTGTGTTGAATTTCATGTATCTTATGATGGCATAGAATGCCTTCTTGTCTTGTCTCTCAGATCGTTCACAGCTTTGAAGTTACTGTGGCGCTGATGTTTAGGCGAGGTATGTATAGTTTTTGAGTGCTCTAGGGCAACGGGTGAGATGGAATTTGTATTTGTGGTCCTGGTAATTGGACCTTTTTTGGACACCATTATTTTTGTCTTAGTGGTTACTGTCAGGGCCAGGTCTGACAGAATCTGTGCAGAAGATCTAGGTGTTGCTGTATGCCCTCCTTGTTTTTAATTTAATTATATTTTTTATTTAACCTTTATTTAACTAGGCAAGTCAGTTAAGAACAAATTCTTATTGACTTATTTACGGCCTACCCCGACCATACCCGGACGATGCTGGGCCACATTGTGCTCCACCCTATGGGACTCCCAATCATGGCCGGATGAGATACAGCCTGGTTGGGGACAGAAGCACCCGGACGATGCTGGGCCACATTGTGCGCCACCCTATGGAAGGCTCAGGTTTTCTGGGTCTCTATGTTTTTGGTTGAACAGATTTCTCAATTTCTTTCTTAGGTTTTTGCATTCTTTATCAAACCTTTTGCCATTGTTGTTAATTGTCTTAGGTTGCCTGCTTGACATTTTTAGATTTGATAGGGAAGCTGAGAGGTAAAATATACTGTTTAGGTTTTCTACTATGAGGTTTACACCTTCATTATTACAGTGAAACATCTTGTCCAGGAAATTGTCTAGAAGGGGTTGAACTTGTTGTTGAATCTCTATCTCTTTCTCTCTGTCTCTCTTTCTCTCTGTCCAGCTGTCTAGCAAACCCAGTTCTATCCATGCTGCAGTTCTCAATCTAATGAAATAGTTAAAGGGGAACCAATTTCCTTCCTTAATACGAAACACACTATGTGTTTATTTTTTTGAGAAGTAAAGTTTATTTCTGGTGTTCTTTTATTGCAGAAGATTCCCTCTCACAGAGTGATTTGACATTTGTGCCTCTTGTGGTGACTGTGGAGGCTCTTGTGGTGACTGTGGAGGCTCTTGTGGTGACTGTGGAGGCTCTTGTGGTGACTGTGGAGGCTCTTGTGGTGACTGTGGAGGCTCTTGTGGTGACTGTGGAGGCTCTTGTCAGATCCCGCTGTGGGTCGGCTGTGCCAAGAGTGCAGCGCCACTTTACGACACAAACACCCCCATGCTACCGCAGCCGCAGCCTATGGCAGACACAGCCAGCAGGCAAAAGCCCGCGAGCCTCAGAGGGTACTACTGTAGGCCTATCCACGGGTAATACTGTAGGCCTATCTACGGGTACTACTGTAGGCCTATCTACGGGTACTACTGTAGGCCTATCTACGGGTACTACTGTAGGCCTATCTACGGGTAATACTGTAGGCCTATCTACGGGTACTACTGTAGGCCTATCTCACGGGTACTACTGTAGGCCTCATCTCACGGGTACTACTGTAGGCCTATCTCACGGGTACTACTGTAGGCCCATCTCACGGGTAATACTGTAGGCCTATCTCACTGGTTACTACTGTAGGCCCATCTCACGGGTACTACTGTAGGTCTATCTCACGGGTACTACTGTAGGCCTATCTCACGGGTACTACTGTAGGCCTATCTACTGGGTACTACTGTAGGCCTATCTACGGGTACTACTGTAGGCATATCTACATGTACTACTGTAGGCATATCTACATGTACTACTGTAGGCCTATCTACATGTACTACTGTAGGCCTATCTACAGGTTCTACTGTAGGCGTATATACAGGTTCTACTGTAAGCCTATCTAGGAGTACTACTCTAGGACTATCTACAGGTTCTACTGTAGGCGTATCTACAGGTTCTACTGTAGGCGTATCTACAGGTTCTACTGTAAGCCTATCTAGGAGTACTACTCTAGGCCTATCTACGGGTTCTACTGTAGGCCTATCTAGGAGTACTACGCTAGGCCTATCTACAGGTACTACTGTAGGCCTATCTAGGAGTACTACTCTAGGCCTACCTACAGGTACTACTGTAGGCCTATCTACGGGTACTACCGTACTCCTATCTACGGGTACTACTCTGGGCATATCTACAGGTTCTACTGTAGGCCTATCTATGAGTACTACTGTAGTCCTATCTCTGTGCAGTAGAGAGAAGTGTAGACATTTACATTTTAGTAATTTAGCAGGTGCTCTGAATGAGAGCGGTACTTAGAGTAGTGACAAGTTTACCAAAGTAGCACACTTTAGAGAAGTGTACTACGGTGTCTCTGTGTTTTGAAAGAAAGGAAATACCATGTTGCTATGTCACGGAATAAGCGTAGCTCTATTTTTCAAAGAGGGAGTGTTTGACGCCAATTACTGTGTCTCTGTATTTTTCTACACCATTATAACATAGTTGATCAGTGGCCTCTGTATTAGAAAGGGGTTCTGTCTGAGGTCTGGCAGTTGGCTGAGGTCCGTTAGACATCCCTCTTCAGAACATACTCTGAACAGGGACAGAACACTTTCCAGGAAGGTTTTTCTTTCCTTCCTCTCCTTTTGGTTGTTAAATACCCCCTACCACATCTTTCTTTCCTTCCTCTCCTTTTGGTTGTTAAATTCCCCCTACCACATCTTTCTTTCCTTCCTCTCCTTTTGGTTGTTAAATACCCCCTACCACATCTTTCTTTCCTTCCTCTCCTTTTGGTTGTTAAATACCCCTACCACATCTTTCTTTCCTTCCTCTCCTTTTGGTTGTTAAATACCCCCTACCACATCTTTCCTTCCTCTCCTTTTGGTTGTTAAATACCCCCTACCACATCTTTTCTTTCCTTCCTCTCCTTTTGGTTGTTAAATACCCCCTACCACATCTTTCTTTCCTTCCTCTCCTTTTGGTTGTTAAATACCCCCTACCACATCTCTCTTTCCTTCCTCTCCTTTTGGTTGTTAAATACCCCCTACCACATCTTTCTTTCCTTCCTATCCTTTTGGTTGTTAAATACCCCCTACCACATCTTTCCTTCCTCTCATTTTGGTTGTTAAATACCCCCTACCACATCTTTCCTTCCTCTCCTTTTGGTTGTTAAATACCCCCTACCACATCTTTCTTTCCTTCCTCTCCTTTTGGTTGTTAAATACCCCCTACCACATCTTTCTTTCTTTCCTTCCTCTCCTTTTGGTTGTTAAATAACCCCTACCACATCTTTCTTTCCTTCCTCTCCTTTTGGTTGTTAAATACCCCTACCACATCTTTCCTTCCTCTCCTTTTGGTTGTTAAATACCCCCTACCACATCTTTCCTTCCTCCTCCTTTTGGTTGTTAAATACCCCACTACCATCTTTCTTTCCTTCCTCTCCTTTTGGTTGTTAAATACCCCTACCACATCTTTCTTTCTCTTCCTCTCCTTTTGGTTGTTAAATACCCCCTACCACATCTTTCTTTCTTTCCTTCCTCTCCTTTTGGTTGTTAAATAACCCCTACCACATCTTTCTTTCCTTCCTCTCCTTTTGGTTGTTAAATACCCCCTACCACATCTTTCCTTCCTCTCCTTTTGGTTGTTAAATACCCCCTACCACATCTTTCCTTCCTCTCCTTTTGGTTGTTAAATACCCCCTACCACATCTTTCTTTCCTTCCTCTCCTTTTGGTTGTTAAATACCCCCTACCACATCTTTCTTTCTTCTTCCTCTCCTTTTGGTTGTTAAATACCCTCTACCACATCTTTCCTTCCTCTCCTTTGGTTGTTAAATACCCCTACCACATCTTTCTTTCCTTCCTCTCCTTTTGGTTGTTAAATACCCCCTACCACATCTTTCTTTCCTTCCTCTCCTTTTGGTTGTTAAATACACCCCTACCACATCTTTCTTTCCTTCCTCTCCTTTTGGTTGTTAAATACCCCCTACCACATCTTTCTTTCCTTCCTCTCCTTTTGGTTGTTAAATACCCCCTACCACATCTTTCTTTCTTTCCTTCCTCTCCTTTTGGTTGTTAAATACCCCCTACCACATCTCTCTTTCCTTCCTCTCCTTTTGGTTGTTAAATACCCCCTACCACATCCTTTCCTTCCTCTCCTTTTGGTTGTTAAATACCCCCTACCACATCTTTCCTTCCTCTCCTTTTTGGTTGTTAAATACCCCTACCACATCTTTCTTTCCCTCTCCTTTTGGTTGTTAAATACCCCTACCACATCTTTCTTTCTTCCTCTCCTTTTGGTTGTTAAATACCCCTACCACATCTTTCTTTCCTTCCTCTCCTTTTGGTTGTTAAATACCCCCTACCACATCTTTCCTTCCTCTCCTTTTGGTTGTTAAATACCCCCTACCACATCTTTCCCTTCCTCTCCTTTTGGTTGTTAAATACCCCCTACCACATCTTTCTTTCCTTCCTCCTCCTTTTTTGGTTGTTAAATACCCCCTACCACATCTTTCTTTCTTTCATTCCTCTCCTTTTGGTTGTTAAATCACCCTCTACCACATCTTTCCTTCCTCTCTCTTTGGTTGTTAAATACCCCCTACCACATCTTTCTTTCCTTCCTCTCCTTTTGGTTGTTAAATACCCCCTACCACATCTTTCTTTCCTTCCTCTCCTTTTGGTTGTTAAATACCCCCTACCACATCTTTCTTTCCTTCCTCTCCTTTTGGTTGTTAAATACCCCCTACCACATCTTTCCTTCCTCTCCTTTTGGTTGTTAAATACCCCCTACCACATCTTTCTTTCCTTCCTCTCCTTTTGGTTGTTAAATACCCCCTACCACATCTTTCTTTCTTTCCTTCCTCTCCTTTTGGTTGTTAAATAACCCCTACCACATCTTTCTTTCCTTCCTCTCCTTTTGGTTGTTAAATACCCCCTACCACATCTTTCCTTCCTCTCCTTTTGGTTGTTAAATACCCCCTACCACATCTTTCCTTCCTCTCCTTTTGGTTTGTTAAATACCCCCTACCACATCTTTCTTTCCTTCCTCTCCTTTTGGTTGTTAAATACCCCCCTACCATCTTCTTTCTTTCCTTCTTCTCCTTTTGGTTGTTAAATACCCCCTACCACATCTTTCTTTCTTTCCTTCCTCTCCTTTTGGTTGTTAAATAACCCCTACCACATCTTTCTTTCCTTCCTCTCCTTTTGGTTGTTAAATACCCCCTACCACATCTTTCCTTCCTCTCCTTTTGGTTGTTAAATACCCCCTACCACATCTTTCCTTCCTCTCCTTTTGGTTGTTAAATACCCCCTACCACATCTTTCTTTCCTTCCTCTCCTTTTGGTTGTTAAATACCCCCTACCACATCTTTCTTTCTTTCCTTCCTCTCCTTTTGGTTGTTAAATACCCTCTACCACATCTTTCCTTCCTCTCCTTTGGTTGTTAAATACCCCCTACCACATCTTTCTTTCCTTCCTCTCCTTTTGGTTGTTAAATACCCCCTACCACATCTTTCTTTCCTTCCTCTCCTTTTGGTTGTTAAATACCCCTACCACATCTTTCTTTCCTTCCTCTCCTTTTGGTTGTTAAATACCCCCTACCACATCTTTCTTTCCTTCCTCTCCTTTTGGTTGTTAAATACCCCCTACCACATCTTTCTTTCCTTCCTCTCCTTTTGGTTGTTAAATACCCCCTACCACATCTTTCCTTCCTCTCCTTTTGGTTGTTAAATACCCCCTACCACATCTTTCTTTCCTTCCTCTCCTTTTGGTTGTTAAATACCCCCTACCACATCTTTCTTTCCTTCCTCTCCTTTTGGTTGTTAAATACCCCCTACCACATCTCTTTCCTTCCTCTCCTTTTGGTTGTTAAATACCCCCTACCACATCTTTCTTTCCTTCCTCTCCTTTTGGTTGTTAAATACCCCCTACCACATCTTTCCTTCCTCTCCTTTTGGTTGTTAAATACCCCTTACCACATCTTTCCTTCCTCTCCTTTTGGTTGTTAAATACCCCCTACCACATCTTTCTTTCTTTCCTTCCTCTCCTTTTGGTTGTTAAATACCCCCTACCACATCTTTCTTTCCTTCCTCTCCTTTTGGTTGTTAAATACCCCTACCACATCTTTCCTTCCTCCTTTTGGTTGTTAAATAACCCTACCACATCTTTCTTTCCTTCCTCTCCTTTTGGTTGTTAAATACCCCCTACCACATCTTTCCTTCCTCTCCTTTTGGTTGTTAAATACCCCCTACCACATCTTTCCTTCCTCTCCTTTTGGTTGTTAAATACCCCTACCACATCTTTCTTTCCTTCCTCTCCTTTTGGTTGTTAAATACCCCCTACCACATCTCTTTCTTTCCTTCCTCTCCTTTTGGTTGTTAAATACCCTCTACCACATCTTTCCTTCCTCTCCTTTGGTTGTTAAATACCCCCTACCACATCTTTCTTTCCTTCCTCTCCTTTTGGTTGTTAAATACCCCCTACCACATCTTTCTTTCCTTCCCTCCTTTTGGTTTGTTAAATACCCCCTACCACATCTTTCTTTCCTTCCTCTCCTTTGGTTATTAAATACCCCCTACCACATCTTTCTTTCCTTCCTCTCCTTTTAGTTGTTAAATACCCCCTACCACATCTTTCTTTCCTTCCTCTCCCTTTTGGTTGTTAAATACCCCCTACCACATCTTTCTTTCCTTCCTCTCCTTTTGGTTGTTAAATACCCCCTACCACATCTTTCTTTCCTTCCTCTCCTTTTGGTTGTTAAATACCCCTACCACATCTTTCCTTCCTCTCCTTTTTGGTTGTTAATACCCCTACCACATCTTTCTTTCCTTCCTCTCCTTTGGTTGTTAAATACCCCCTACCACATCTTCTTTCCTTCCTCTCCTTTTGGTTGTTAAATAACCCCTACCACATCTTTCTTTCCTTCCTCTCCTTTTGGTTGTTAAATACCCCCTACCACATCTTTTCCTTCCTCTCCTTTTGGTTGTTAAATACCCCTACCACATCTTTCCTTCCTCTCCTTTTTGGTTGTTAAATACCCCCTACCACATCTTTCTTTCCTTCCTCTCCTTTTGGTTGTTAAATACCCCTACCACATCTTCTTTCTTTCCTTCCTCTCCTTTTGGTTGTTAAATACCCCCTACCACATCTTTCTTTCCCTTCCTCTCCTTTTGGTTGTTAAATAACCCCTACCACATCTTTCTTTCCTTCCTCTCCTTTTTGGTTTGTTAAATACCCCTACCACATCTTTCCTTCCTCTCCTTTTGGTTGTTAAATACCCCCTACCACATCTTTCCTTCCTCTCCTTTTGGTTGTTAAATACCCCCTACCACATCTTTCTTTCCTTCCTCTCTCTTTGGTTATTAAATACCCCCTACCACATCTTTCTTTCCTTCCTCTCCTTTTGGTTGTTAAATACCCTCTACCACATCTTTCCTTCCTCTCCTTTGGTTGTTGAATACCCCACTTACTCTTCTTCTTCCTCTTTCCTTCCTCTCCTTTTGATTGTTACTAGCACTCCTACCACATCTTTCTTTCCTCTCCTCTCGGTTGTATGAATACCCCCTACCTACATCTTTCTTTCCTTCCTCTCCTTTTTGTTGATGCAAATACTCCCTACCACATCTTTCTTTCCTTCCTCTCCTTTTGGTTGTTAAATACCCCCTACCACATCTTTCTTTCCTTCCTCTCCTTGAAGAATACTCCTAACATCTTTCTTTTCCTTCCTCTCCTTTTGACAGTAATGACTCTACCACATCTTTTTCTTCTTCCTTTCAGTAACTACCTGATCTTCTTCCTCTCCTTTGGTTGTTAAATACCCCTAACACATCTTTTCTTTCCTTCCTTCCTTTGGTTGTTAAATAACCCCTACCACATCTTTCTTTCCTTCCTCTCCTTTGTTTATGAAATAACTCTACCATATCTTTTCTTTCCTCTCTTGTTATTAAATACCCCCTACCAGATCTTTCCTTCCTCTCCTTTTTTGGTTGTTAAATACCCCCTACCACATCTATTCTTTCTTTCCTTCCTCTCCTTTTGGTTGTTAAATACACCCCTACCACATCTTTTCCTTCCTCTCCTTACAGCAATACCCCCTACCACATCTTTCTTCCTTATTGTTAACAATCCCTACTACACTCTTTTCTTCCTTCCTCTCCCTTTGGTTGTTAAATGCCCCCTACCACATCTTTCCTTCCTCTTCATTTTGGTTGTTAAATAACCCCTACCACATCTTTCTTTTCCTTCCTCTCCTTTTGGTTGTTAAATACCCCTACTACATCTTTCCTTCCTCTCCTTTTGGTTGTTAAATACCCCCTACCACATCTTTCCTTCCTTCCCTTTTGGTTGTTAAATACCCCCTACCACATCTTTCTTTCCTTCCCCTCTCCTTTGGTTGTTAAATAATCTCCTACCACATCTTTCTTTTCTTTCCTTCCTCTCCTTTTGGTTGTTAACGACCCTCTACCACATCTTTTCCTTCCTCTCCTTTTGGTTGTTTAACACCCCCTACCGATCTTTTTCTTTCCTTCCTTCCTTTATTGTTAATAATTCCTACCAGCATCTTTCTTTCCTGCCTTCCTGTTGTTACAGAAAGAACACTCCCTACCATCTCTCTTCCTTCCTCTCCTTTGCTGTTAATATTCCCCCAATTAGATCTTTCTTTCCTTCCCTTCCTTTTGGGTTGTTAAACACTCCACCACCACATCTTTCCTTCCTTCACTTTGTTGTTAACACTCTACCATATCTGGTCCTGCCTCTCCTTACAGCAACACCCCCTACCACATCTTTCTTTCCTTCCTCCTTTGGTTGTTAACATACCCCCTACCACACTCTTTTCTTCCTTCCTCTCCCTTTGGTTGTTGAAAGAACACCCCCTACCACATCTTTCTTTCCTTCCTCTCCTTTTTGGTTGTTAAATACCCCTACCACATCTTCTTTCCTTCCTCTCCTTTTGGTTGTTAAATACCCCCTACCACATCTTCTCCTTCCTCTCCTTTTGGTTGTTAAATACCCCCTACCACATCTTTCTTTCCTTCCTCTCCTTTTGGTTGTTAAATACCCCTACCACATCTTTCTTCCTCCTTCCTCTCCTTTTGGTTGTTAAATACCCCCTACACATCTTTCTTTCCTTCCTCCTTTTGGTTGTTAAATACCCCCTACCACATCTTTCCTTCCTCTTCTCCTTTGGTTGTTAAATACCCCCTACCACATCTCTTTTTCCTTCCTCTCCTTTTGGTTGTTAAATACCCCCTACCACATCTTTCTTCCTTCCTCTCCTTTGGTTGTTAAATACCCCCTACCACATCTTTCTTTCCTTCCTTCCTTTTGGTTGTTAAATACCCCCACCACATCTTTCCTTCCTCTCCTTTTGGTTGTTAAATACCCCCTACCACATCTTTCCTTCCTCTCCTTTTGGTTTTGTTAAATACCCCCTACCACATCTTTCCTTCCTCCTCTCTTTTGGTTATTAAAATACCCCTACCACATCTTTCTTTCCTTCCTCTCCTTTTGGTTGTTAAATCACCCCTACCACACATCTTTCCTTCCTCTCCTTTTGGTTGTTAAATACCCCTACCACATCTTTCTTCCTTCCTCTCCCTTTGGTTGTTAAACACCCCCTACCACATCTTTTCTTTCCTTCCTCTCCTTTTGGTTGTTAAATACCCCCTACCACATCTTCCCAGCATATCTCCACTCTCCCCTTTTGGTTGTTAAATGCCCCCTGCCACATCTTTCCTTCCATTCCTCCTTTTTGGTTGTTAAATACCCCTACCACGATGATATTTTCTCCTTCCTCCTCTTGGTTGTATAAACACCCCCTACATCATGCCTTTCCTTCCTCCTTTTGGTTGTTAATCACCCCCTACCACATC
>NW_027036274.1:0-13473 GCF_034236695.1 Oncorhynchus nerka
ACAGATGGCTTTGCGCATCTATTTCATTCTTAGAATGTCAACATTGTGGAAAGTGGGAGTTGTGCAAAAGCTAATTTAACAAGTGAATACTCTCAAAAGACAAGCTGGGGAATACTGTAGGTAAGGGAATACCCCCTGTATTGGAAAAAAACTGAATGGGAAGTCATTGGCATCGGACAAACCATATACACATTGTCCAATACCACCCAATTCGGCGTTGATTCATGCAAAGTGTATTGCAAATGCCATATGGCAATTGCCAGTTGTCACACTTTAAAAATCCAACAGGTGGCGAATCCGCTCCACCTTGATTTTTCATATTGGAAATGTAACCCAAGTCAACGTCCAAAAGCAAAATTTTGAAAAAATGATTTTTTTGTCAAAAACTTATCACCCCTTAAAAAAGTGCTTTCTGGACCGTTTTTCGAAATTCTTTCGATTTTTTTGTCAATTACACATGTGTAACAACTGTATGAATATACTTTTGTCCAATTTTATTATCATATATATATTTATTTTTGCTACGCGATATACATAGTTTTGTCCATTTCACATGATTTCATAGGAAGTCAAAAGTCAAAAATGTCAAAATTTTGTAAAAACTTCACACACCCTTAAAAAAGTGCTTTCTGGAACGTTTTTCGAAATTCTTTCGAATTTTTTGTCAATTACACATGTGTAAGAACTGTATGAATATACTTTTGTCCAATTTTATTATCATATATATATATATTTTTACATGCGCATAAGTAATATGTTTTGTCCATTTTCAATATGATTTCATAGGAAGTCAAAAGTCAAAAGTAAAAAATGTCAACATTTTGTAAAAAACTTCACACACCCTTAAAAAAGTGCTTTCTGGACGATTTTTTCGAAATTCTTTCAAATTTTGTGTCAATTACACACGTATAGAACTGTATCAACATACTGTAGTTGTATTTATTGTCAGATATATATATATCTTCTTACTTGTGCCTAAGGAATATGATTTGTCCATTTATAATATGATTTCATATGAAGTCAAAAGTCAAAGTCAAAAGTCACTTTTTTGGGGGCCAAATGCCATAAGAAATTTATGGACTGTTTAAAATATTCTGATGGATACGCATTGTTGTGCAACTGGTGATTGAAAATAGGCACCTGGTAACCCCCCCAAAAAATATGGTTGTAAATGCATTTACCGTCATTCTGATATTAATGAACACAGGATGGCGGGGCGCGTTGTGTTGATTTCATCATGTCCATTTGGTGATGTTTTTTCACTATAGAATCATATTGAAGTGCACGTGCATTTGCAATATGGTTCAATTGGCATTTACCATATGAAATTTGACATGCTCAAAAATGCAAAATTGACTGGCCTGATGAACACAGGATGGCCGAGCAGTGAGAGTTGTACCTTTCCATCACTCGTTGTGTTGATTTCATCATGTCCATTTGGTGATGTTTTTTCACTATAGAATCATATTGCAAGTGCACGTGCATTTGCAATATGGTTCAATTGGCATTTACCATATGAAATTTGACATGCTCAAAAATGCAAAATTGACTGGCCTGATGAACACAGGATGGCCGAGCAGTGAGAGTTGTACCGTTCCATCACTCGTTGTGTTGATTTCATCATGTCCATTTGTTTATGTTTTCTCACTTTTGCAAAGTCACTGTGCATTTGCAATATGGTTCAATGGGCAGGTACCATCACGAATTTGTCATGCTATAAAAATCCTGCAGGAATGTGAATTGACTGGCCCGATGAACTCGGGATGGCTGGGCAGTGATTCTGGTTCATCTCAATGGCTCGTTAGGGTTGATTTCAGAATGTCACTTTTGGTGATGGTCCCTCTCCATTTAAACATATTGCTAATGTACAAAAGTCAACTAGCAAGTCAGTGTCCATCAGTCAATTAGATGTCATTCTGACACCAAACTGATACCAATTGACACCAAACCCACTTTTTCCAACTCATTTAGAAGCCAACTATCACATGTCAGAGCAGGCCCATAATTCAACTTTAGTTTAAAACATAATAAAATGTAAAAAACATAGTTACGTTCTAGCTGCGGGTCCAGGTCGGACATTATGTGAAGGGTCCGAAGGTCGGCTCGATAGGTCCTTCGGTGCCCGAGTAAAACCCTAATTGAAAATCCACTTTTTTCCATGCCTTGCTATGGGGGTCCTTGAATGAGCTATCGGACAGAAAGTTGGGGTCCGTCTCTATGGGCCGAGCCGGTTTCAATCTAGTCTTGTTTCTCTGAGACTTTTCTAAAGACATTTTCGTAATGGTCAAATGAATTGAAGTCATTGCAAAAATTTCCCAGAACCTTCTAGAGGTAACTCACCACGCAAACCTGAGGTCTAGAACAGGTTTCTAAAGTTTCGGGAACTCTAGGTCTGACGGTTCTTTTAGCTCGAACAAAGCTAACTATTGCAGGCACTGTCAGTCTCATTACACCCCAACCGTCCCTCCTTACAAGTTGTGTGTGTCTGTGTGATTTAGTTTTCCCTTGAAATTTTATGGGAAAAATGACTGATTTACAGTTCATGGGGTTGCCTAATCACATATAAGACGTTTGGAAAGATCTGACTTTTTTAACCCCTTGAAACAGCCCAGAGACACCAATTATGGCACTTCCGGTTGGCACAGGAAGCTATAAGTCAACACCTATCCTCACTGGGGTATGCTTTTACAGAATCCTGAGTTTTAAGTCCTTACGTTAAGAATTGACTGATTTACACAGGGTTGAATGCACTATCAAACTGCAGGCAGGGTATGGATAAACACTTTTAGGGTGATTTTAACCACTCTCTCGGTTGGTCCAGGAAGCTTAGAATCAACACAGGTAGACCTCGTAGTGCCCTGATGGACTGTCATAGAAGACAGTCACACATATGAAGTTTAGGAAAGATGACTTTTTAACCCTTCAAAACAGACAGTGTGACCTAATTAAAGGCACTTCCGGTTGGCACAGGAAGATATAAGTAAACACATGTCTTGATTGACATAGACACTTACAGAATCCTGAGTTTTAAGTCTTTAAGTTAAGAATTGACTGATCTACGATCTACACAGAGTTGAATGTAGTCATTTTCACCTTTGAAGGTTATGTACATCAAAACACCTTTTGGGTCAATTTAACCACTTCCGTTTGCTCCAGGAAGCTTAGAATCGACACAGGTAGACCTCATAGTGGTCTGATGGACTGTCATAGAAGACAGGTTCATTAGGCATTCATAACCCACATAGGCTTCAGGTTGAATTTAGAGGTGCAGGCAATGTATTCCTATGGGGAGAGAAGTCAATGCAAACTCTTTGATGTAAACACCTTCTTTTAACTGTTAAGGGTTAATGCCACAGGGTCAAGGTTAGGCTTGCACAGATCGGGGAGGACCTTGAGGAACGTACCTGAGGTCGAATTGTGCTTCTCACCTTAACGGTTCTCTCACTGTCACCCAAAAGCAAATGACATTGAGGGCCAGCCTTCATTTTGGGCCTACTTTCTAATGGTCGCTGTGCTTAGACCGAGCGAGCTACGGTCAAGTGGGGCATCTTGTTGAGGACTCGGCACGGCCTAGAGAATATGGAAATGCCATTGTAGGCTTTGTGTGTCTTTAAGCACCGCACTTTGTCACTCCATCCTTGCTGTGTTTGTGTTTCTGTGTGTGTGTGTTTGAGAGAGCTTTTCTTTGACATCTGTTGGGAGAAATGACTGACTTACAGATTATGGGGTTGCCTAATCACACATATGAAGTTTTGAAAAGATCTGACCTTTTTAACCCTTGGAAACTGCCACTGTGACAATTCATTTAAGGCACTTCCGGTTGGCACAGGAAGCTATAAATAAACTCATATCCTGATTGGGGTATGCCTTTACAGAATCCTGTTTTAAGTTTTAAGTCTTTACGTTAAGAACTGAGTTATTTACGGATGGTTTAGTGAGTGTGTGTTATTTCAGAAAATCATAGAAAATCACAGAAATCTCGCAGAGCTCCGCAGCACACTTTAAAAAGATTCGTAAGAACACCCTGCAACTGATCTGTAATCGTTGAAAAAAAACACCTATCCGTGAACATCACCAATCTGTCGTTGTACGATTTCTCTTAAATGACGATAGATAAATGGCTGGTTCTTTTTATTGACACCGGAGGCTCCTTGACTTTGACGTGAAGTGGAAAATAATTTCTCTATTTTCATTTTGGACCTTTAATCCCAGATAAATGGCCATAACTCAAAAAAACCGTTGAGGCCTAGACGCCATCTTGTTGGGGCCAACTGCCCATAATGCCAAACATACGCTCACCGAGTTCCGGCTTGAAATATTTTCCATTTTCGAGATAAGGCCCCGTCGTGAATCGTGATGTTTTGTCCAATAGCAATATGATTGCTTATGCCCCTCTTGTGGGATATTCCGGGACAGCGGAAAAATGACCAAAATCTTATTATTTTTGTAAAACGGAAACCGAATGTCCGACAAAGTTCATTTGATGACTTCCTGGTAGGTCCTGCCCTGCCGCTCGGCCTCGACGCCGTCCGGGAATTTTACAAACGATTCGGACGTCTAGTAAGGGACCGTACATTTGCAATATGGACTTTCTCACTAACCATACAGCAACTGCCGAAATCTTCCCTTAACCTGTTACTCCTACCCCCCACTTTTTCAAACATTCTGTTAAAAATCGCGCTAAACATTTCAGCGCCTGCTACTCAGGCCAGGAATATAGTATATGCATATGATTAGTATGTGTGGATAGAAAACACTCAGACGTTTATAAAACTGGTTAAATCACGGCGGTGACTATAACAGAACGCGGCGTTTCATCGAAAAGTGCAGGAAAAATCTGATCACTGAAAATGGAAAAAAATATATCCATCCGCCACTTCAACCCATTGTTATAGGCGATCCACATTAAATGGGGCTGAGGTTGCAGTACCTACAGCTTCCACACGATGTCAACAGTCTTGTCATTTGCCTAGTCTTTGTTTTTCTGGTCAAACGAACAAGAGACAGGCTTTTTCTTCAGTCTCCGACCGGATATTTTTGTTGAGATTTACCTGACATTATTTCCAGACGCACCCCTATGAAGTTTACTAATACCTAAAGTTGCATTACAAAAAGTATTTCGAAATGTTTTGTGAAAAGTTTATCGTCGACTTTTTTCATTTAAAAAAATGACGTTACGTTATAAGACGCTATTTTTTTCGCTTATCACACAGTCTTCATAGATCGATATCTAGGCTATATATGGACCGATTTAATCGAAAAAGACCCAATAGTGATTATGGGACATCTAGGAGTGCCAACAAAGAAGAGATGTTCAAAGGTAATGAATGTTTTATATTTTATTTGTGCGTTTTGTGTAAAGCCGACTATGCTAATTATTTTGTTTACGTCCCAAGGGGTCTTTTGGGGTGTTACATGCTATCAGATAATAGCTTCTCATGCTTTCGCCGAAAAGCATTTTAAAAATCTGACTTATTGCCTGGATTCACAATGAGTGTAGCTTTAATTCAATACCCTGCATGTGTATGAACGTTTGAGTTTTAACTAGTACTATTAGCATTTAGCGTAGCGCATTTGCATTTCCAGATGTCTAGATGGAACGCCTGCGTGTCAGGTAGGAGCAAGAGGTTAAGGTATGAAAAACCACGGTGGAGCGCGCTCGCCACTTGTTGGATTTTCAAAGTGTTACACCTGGCATTTGCCATATGGCATTTGCAATCAACTTTACACAAATCAACGCCACATTGGGTGGTATTGGACACCGTGTATATGGTTTGTCCAATGCCAATGACTTCCCATTCATTATTGTCCATTTCAGGGGGGTAATTCCCTTACATTACCTTAAGTCATTTATTTTTCAACTGGATTTTACAAAGGTGCATGACATGCAGGCGCTAAATGTTTATTTTCAATGCAATCGTGTTTTTCTTTTTCTTTTAGGGTTTAAACAAGGTTTCTCACCTATGACCTGTGGCTTGACTTTAGATGTGGCCAGTCTGATTACCCTGCAGACTTTAAGAGTGTCATCAGAATATGTCCATTTTGACATGAATTTAAAAATGTCTCAGATAGGACCAAAAAAGCGCGTCTGGAGCTATCCGTCAGGGTAAGAGTGACAACAGGTCCACATGTCAAAAATGGGGGAAATTCTAACAAATGTTTTAATGGTTATTCATGAGAATTGTGTTGTATTGTTGAGTGTTTCATGGGATCTCACCTGAAATCTGTGGCTTGACAACAAACCTGTAACCTATGCTACTGTGTCCTATAGAGCTAGAAGGATGGGTAACCAGGTATGGGAAGGTGAGGTGGGATAGATGGCCTGCAGTCCTATCCCAAATGGACAACTAATCCCTATGTAGTTGTGGAGATCTGAGAGGATGTGATTGGTATAAGAAACACAACTAAACTTCCACCTCCGGAGGGATCAAGAAAAATACATGTTCATTGATGGCAGGTTTCAAAACTGCCCAGGAAGATCCCAATGGATTTCTAGTCCATCGCCTTAACCACTCAGCCACGACAACTGTGACAGAAAACAGGCTTGTTAGCAGTGAATGGGCCAGGAGGCATAGTTTACAGCAACAAAAAAAATGTTTTTTTTTATTTCATCTTTATTTAACCAGGGTAGGCTAGTTGAGAACAAGTTCTCATTTACAACTGCGACCTGGCCAAGATAAAGCATAGCAGTGTGAACAGACAACACAGAGTTACACATGGAGTAAAATAGTAAACATACACAATACATAGTAAAGAAAAAAAAAAGAGTCTATATACATTGTGTGCAAAAGGCATGAGGAGGTAGGCGAATAATTACAATTTAGCAGATTAACACTGGAGTGATAAATGATCAGATGGTCATGTGCAGGTAGAGATACTGGTGTGCAAAAGAGCAGAAAAGTAAATAAATAAAAACAGTATGGGGATGAGGTAGGTAAATTGGGTGGGCTATTTACCGATTGACTATGTACAGCTGCAGCGATCGGTTAGCTGCTCAGATAGCAGATGTTTAAAGTTGGTGAGGGAGATAAAAGTATTTTTTCTTATTATAATTTAATAATAACTGAAATATAATGTAGTATTTCATTATAATGCAATCACATTAAATGTTCCCCTCATTCATTTGTTATTAAGTACGGCTTTTTCTTATTTTCTTTGATCTTTGCTCAGCTCAGAAGTTTTGCATTTGAGAGGGATTATTATAAATTGATACTTTACTGTGTGAAGTTGTTATTTCACCATCTTAATGCAAAGCAGCATGACTCCTGCATGAGAGGCGATAAACAACTGTCAGAAGTGGGAATGGCCCACTTTGAACCCACGCCTCCATGGGAGACTGCAACCTGAGACCGTTCGGGAATCCTGACTTCAGCACAGGAACTGGGTATCGGGTTAAAGAGTTGCCCGGAAGAGGAGAGAGAAGCGGGGAGAGAGAGCGAAGGTTGGGACTATGCCGATACCATCTGGGAGTAGGGCAGTGTGAAGTGTTGGATGAGAGCGAGAGGGAAAAAGGATATACAGTGGTCGGAGACTTGGAGGAGTTGCAATGAGGTTAGTGGAAGAACAGCATCTAGTAAAGATGAGGTCGAGCGTATTTCCTGCCTTGTGAGTAGGGGGGAAGGTGAGAGGGTGAGGTCAAAAGAGGAGAGGAGTGGAAAGAAGGAGGCAGAGAGGAATGAGTCAAAGGTAGCGTGGGGAGGTTAAAGTCGCCCAGAACTAGACAGATGGGTAAGGGAGAAAGAGAGAATGACCACTTGGGAGAGATGAGGATCCCGGTGCCACCACCCCGCTGACCAGAAGCTCTCGGGTGTGCGAGAACACGGGGGCAGACGAAGAGAGAGCAGAGGAGTAGCAGTGTTGTCTGTGGTGATCCATGTTTCCTGGCCAGTGCCAAGAAGTCGAGGGACTGAGGGAGACATAGGCGGAGATGAACTCTGCCTTGTTGGCCGCAGATCGGCAGTTCCAGAGGCTACCGGAGACCTGAACTCCACGTGGGTCGTGCGCGCTGGGACCACCAGATTAGGTGGCCGCGGCCACGCGGTGTGGAGCGTTTGTATGGTCTGTGCAGAGAGGAGAGAACAGGGATAGACAGACACATAGTTGACAGGCTACACAAGAGGCTACGCTAATGCAAAGGAGATTGAATGACAAGTGGACTACACGTCACGAGTGTTCAGAGAGTTAAGCTTACGTAGCAAGAATCTTATTGACTAAAATGATTAAAATGATACAGTACTGCTGAAGTAGGCTAGCTGGCAGAGGCTGCGTTGTTGACTAAGTAGGCTAGCTGGCATTGGCTGCGTTGTTGACACTACACTAATCAAGTCGTTCCGCTGAGTGTAATAGTTTCTACTGTGCTGCTATTCGGGGCCAGCTGGCTAGCTAGCAGTGTTGATTACGTTACGCCATGCGTTAAAAGAACGACAATAGCTGGCTAGCTAACCTAGGAAATCGCTCTAGACTACACAATTATCTTTGATACAAAGACGGCTATGTAGCTAGCTATGTAGCTAGCTACGATCAAACAATCAAGCCGTTGTACTGTAATGAAATGAAATGAAAAATGTGATACTACCTGTGGAGCGGCGAAATGCGACCGGATTGTTGAGTGCAGAAGTTCTGTTCGGTAGACGTTGGCTAGCTGTTGGCTAGCTAGCAGAGTCTCCTATGTTAAGGATAACATATAAAACTACACACTCTAAACTACACAATTATCTTGGGTACGAAGACAGCAAAGACAACTATGTAGCTAGCTAACACTACACTAATCAAGTCGCTCAGCTGAGTGTAATAGTTGTGCTGCTAATCGGTAGATCGTGACCAGCTAACGGTGGACGTTAGCCAGCTGGCTAGCTGCAGGGCAGTGTAGACTGCGTTAGGACGACGAAATACGATAATTACGCAATTATCTATGATACAAAGACGGCTGTGTAGCTAGCTAAGAAGAAATGCTCACAGTAAGCGAAATAGGAACAGCCTCTAAAATCACCACAGAGACCAGTAAACTGCTGATACTTCCTCAATTTCTGCACTTTCAATAGACATTTGTTTTAATCAATGAAAACTCCAGTCATTGGTTTAACCTCAATATGGCCTTCAATGGGAAAAGAGTAATAAATCGTCATTTAATGAGCAATAAACTGGCCCTCAGAATATGGCATTCATTCTGATATAAATGATAAAATTCTCTTAGATAAGACTGAAAAGTGTCTGGAAATATCAGAAACTATCAGGGTAAGAGTGATAACAGGTTCATATGGGGGAAATCTAACAAAAATGGCTTAATGGGTATTTTTAACGAATCGTGTTTCTATTTATTTTTAGGGTTTAACAAGGCAGCTCACCTGTGACCAGTTTGACATTAGATGCGGCGACTTGATTACCCTGCAGACAATATTTTGTTCTTCCCGCCTAAATACAATCCACTGACAACGACTGGACGAGCTTGTGTGTTCCGAGATGCCTTTGTTATTTGCCTGTTTGTGGCCCGCCCTGTGAAATTGTCTGATTCTTGTAATTTTCTTTCAGCTCTCATCAACTAGCTGTTTTTGCAGAGTCTTAAAAATACGATAGTTATTCACTTCACCATATTAACTACTGCCGATATACCTGATCTCATCAAATTGTTGATCAGATCTCGCAGCTAAGCAGGGTCAGGCCTGGTTAGTACTTGGATGGGAGACCGCCTGGGAATACCCGGTGCTGTAAACTTTTTTGTCAACAAGGGGGTGGTCTTGCATCATTTCATCAGCATCACTGACTTGCTCGAATTAAAACTCTTTGTCCGTTTTTCCCACAAGGCTGAATAATGTGACCTCGCTTTGTAATAAGTAAGCAAGCTTTGTTTGTATTTCATCCAACGATCTGTGCTACAAAGTGATGGCTACAGTATATGCAATTTCTTCCACTTTTGAGTGACAAAGATGCTTATCTAAATGGGGAAAAATGCAACATCTGTTAATTAATCAGATTCATCTTTGACTTTATGTAGTACCAAGAGTTTCTTTTGCTTACGGCCATACAGCCTGAGTGAGCACTTCCTCTTTTGGAAAGTGAGACAGGTGTTGGTGATTAAGTCGTGAGTGAGTGTTTGTTTGCTTGAGAGTGTTTGTTTGAGAGCTTTTGGTTATTTTTAAATGTTTTTTGAAGTATAATTTAGATTTTTTTGCATTTGAACAAGTTTAAGTTTTTCTTTTTTCCCTTTGCAGTTTTGCTGCTTTGGGGAGAGTTTTGGGTCTCATTTTTGTTTACTATGACGGACAACATGGCAAATGACTAACGGAATGGACGAGGACAAAGAAAATGCTCAACGGAAGAAACATGGAGATGAAGGAGGACTGAAAAATGGCAAAGAATTTACGGTGGCAGTGGACTTGATGGGAGAAGATAAAGTTACAAAGATGGAGATACTACGTTCGATTAAAGAGGAGTGTGGGGAGGTGGTGGATGTAGAATGAAAGGAGAAAGAAAGTACGAAGTTACAATGCGAAATGGAAAAGGCAAGGATCGTTTAATGGATGGTTTAATGATAAAAGACACAAGGATCATGGCGAGAGATATGATTGCAAACGAGCTAGTTGTATCTTTCATGAATCTTCCCGTATACATCAAGACAAAGTTATACTGGATAAGCTGAGTAGCTGGGGTGTAACTGCTGTCTCAGAAATAAGGAGGAGAGTTTGGCCAGGTACGGAGATAGTGGATGGGACAAGATTTTGTAAGGTAAAATTCACTGAAACAGTATAATCATTGCCATATTCGACTAAATTTGAGACACTGGAGGAAGGAGAGTAATTTACAGTAATACATGATAAGCAGGTCAGGGTTTGTCGACTGTGTATCCAGCCTGGGCACATATTCAAAGACTGCCCTGAGTTTAAATGTTTCAAGTGTGGTAAACAGGGTCATTATGAGGGAATGTGTTGGAGGATGGAAAGGGAAAGGTATTTTTGTGGTGGATGCCGAAAGAGACTAGAGGAGTGCAACTTTTGGCTGAAGAGGGGAGTCAGAACTTTCGAGGAAGCAGTTGTATCACCGCAAGAAGGAGAAGAAGATGGAGGAGAAGACGTGGTGGAGTGTGGAGAGAAGGAGAAAAGAGGGGAGAAGATGGAACAGAAGACGAATGAAATAGGGAGCAGTATGGATTCAGAAATAAGAAGAGGGAGTTTTCAGAGGAGGGGGAGGGCTGGGTGGAGGCACTGGGGACTCACAGATTTTGGGGGGCCTCGGGACTATGTGGGTGCCTCGGAAGGAGGTGAAGTGGAGGGGAGGACGCTGACAACGATACAGGAGACGCAAATGGATACAGGATGCACAACAGGCACAGGAAAGAAGATTTTGAGTTGGTTGGATGAGATGAGATGGATTTAGAGTCCATTTCAGATTCAGAAGACATGGAAAAGATTGATAGAACAAGGGGAGGCTACAGGAAGAGGAAGTGAAGGTGAAAAAGGACGAAAGGGAAGAAAACATGACAACAGGTAAAGGATAATGAGAAAATATTTATTTTTATTATTTATTGGAATGGTTAAATTTACGCTAATCAATGCGAATGGTTTAAGAACAATGAAAATTTGATAGTGGTTTAACTTCTTGGATGATATAGGGGCTTATTTTAATTTTTGATGAAAACGCTCCGCTTTAAATAAGATATTTTGTCACAAAAGATGTCGACTATGCATATCATTGACAGCTTTGGAAAGAAAACACTTGACGTTTCCAAAACTGCAAAGATATTGTCTCAGAGTGCCACAGAACTGATGTTACAGAAAAACCTAGATAAAAATACAATCAGGAAGTGCCGATTTTATGAAACCGCCTTTCATGGCAATGACTCCTTATATGGCTGTGGAGGAGCTAGGAGTCAGCTTACCTTTTTCCACGTTTTCCAAGGTGTCTGCAGCATTGTGACGTATTTGTAGGCATATCATTGGAAGATTGACCATAAGAGACTACATTTACCAGGTGGTCGCTTTTGTCCTCCGTTGCAATTATTGCAATTCCAGCTGCAGTATTTTTCCATTTGCCCAGATGAGAAACCAGCTGCCAGGAATGATTTTTCATCAAATAGAATTGTGAAAACACCTTGAGGATTGATTCTAAACAACGTTTGCCATGTTTCTGTCGATATTATGGAGATAATTTGCAAAAGTTTGCCAGTTGACTGCATTTTGATTTTTTTCTTAGCCAAACATGATGAACAAAACGGAGCTATTTCTCTTACACAAATAATATTTTGGGAAAAATGAACATTTGCTATCTAACTGAGAGTCCCGTCATTGTAAACATCCGAAGTTCTTCAAAGGTAAATGATTTTATTTGAATGCTTTTCTTGTTTTTGTGAAAATGTTGCCTGCTGAATGCTAGGTTTAATGCCATGCCAGGCTATCAATACCTTTACACAAATGCTTGTGTAGCTTTGGTTAAAGCATATTTTGAAAATCTGAGATGACAGTGTTATGTGGCAAAGGCCAAGCTTGTGTTTCAATATATTTATTTCATTTCATTTATGATTTTCATGAATAGGAAACGTTGCGTTTATGGTAGTAATGAGCTTGAGGCTATGATTACGCTCCCGGATACGGATTGCTGACGCTAGAGGTTAAGAACAATGAAGAATTCTGATATTTTATGCCTTCAAGAAACACATTGGGTTAAAAAAGTTTAAAAAATATGAGAGATTTTATTTTTGTTAACAATGGCAGGGGTAATTCAAGCCGTGTTGGTATTTTATTGAGGAAGGATGTGGTAGATATGAAACATATGTATAATGATAATAATGAGATTTTAATTTTAGATTTTGCAAATATATGAGTATTGTTTCGAATTATAAATATTTATGTACCTGATACTGAAATAGAGCTTAAATATTTATTTTTAGAATTAGGAAAATGGTGTGAGGGGAAACTGTATTGTAGTTGGGGATTTAAATGTTAAAATTGATAGAATGGATATGACAAGAGGATCTATTTTTAGAAGTGATGTTTTTTTATTATTATGTGGCACCTTTCACGATACACACGCATGTGACTCACAATTTTGACGCTAGAAATGTACAGTACGGGGATCGAATCGACGACCTTTGCGTTATTATGACCACACTCTAACCAACTGAGCTAACCGGCCAGTGGCTAGGGGGCATAATTGTTGAGATGCACCGAGCCTCTGCAAGTGCTGGCTCGCGTAAACTAACAAGTACACCAACAGCATAGCCTGACAAGACTGGACCCTCTTGGTTGCTCCTTGCGGCATACCCAAACGGCTAGGGAATTAGATCAAATAGTTGAGTGCTTGCTTAGCATGCGAGAGGTATTGGGATCGATTCCCGCATTCTCCAATAACACAATTGTTTGTGGATCCATGAAAGGTCCAGTTCACAATTCATGCAGACTTGTCTTACGACAACCTACTGTCATGTAACAATGACAAGCAACTTTCATGTAACACTGATGTACAATGTCGGATGAAAAAGAA
>NW_027036275.1:0-13479 GCF_034236695.1 Oncorhynchus nerka
GATACCATCCTCAGTAGGAGTGGCTATAGAGTCAGCTACCATCCTCAGTAGGAGTGTCTATAGAGTCAGTAGGAGTGGCTATAGAGTCAGATACCATCCTCAGTAGGAGTGGCTATAGAGTCAGTAGGAGTGGCTATAGAGTCAGTTACCATCCTCAGTAGGAGTGGCTATAGAGTCAGCTACCATCCTCAGTAGGAGTGGCTATAGAGTCAGTAGGAGTGGCTATAGAGTCAGCTACCATCCTCAGTAGGAGTGGCTATAGAGTCAGATACCATCCTCAGTAGGAGTGGCTATAGAGTCAGATACCATCCTCAGTAGGAGTGGCTATAGAGTCAGCTACCATCCTCAGTAGGAGTGTCTATAGAGTCAGTAGGAGTGGCTATAGAGTCAGATACCATCCTCAGTAGGAGTGGCTATAGAGTCAGTAGGAGTGGCTATAGAGTCAGTTACCATCCTCAGTAGGAGTGGCTATAGAGTCAGCTACCATCCTCAGTAGGAGTGGCTATAGAGTCAGCTACCATCCTCAGTAGCTTTCCATCAGAGTTGTCAATGCCAGGAGGTTTGTAATTATTGATCGATAGCAATTTTCCCACTTCCTTTTGCCCCCCCCATCTCTTTCAACCATACAGTTCTTCAATTCCTCATCGATCCATGGAGCCTTAACAGTTCTAACAGTTAGTTTCTTAACAGGTGAATGTTTACAGGTGAATGTTTATCAATAATAAACAAATAGTTTTTAACTTCATCCACATAAGAGTCACAGCAAAATATTTTGTATGATCTCTAATATACTATTTTAGTCCCAGCTGTTGAAACTTTGTCTTTCCTGGATATAGCCACTATATTGTGATCAGTGCATCCAATGGGTACGGATACAGCTTTAGAACAACGTTCTACAGTATTAGTAAAGATGTGATCAATACATGTGGATGATCTTGTTCCTGTCGTGTTTGTAAACACGCTGGTAGGTTGATTAATAACCTGAACCAGATTACAGACACTGGTTACAGTGAGAAGCTTCCTGTTGAGTGGGTTGATTAATAACCTGAACCAGATTACAGACACTGGTTACAGTGAGAAGCTTGATGAAAACCAGTCAATATTCAGGTCCTCAAGAAAAAAGACCGTTCTGTTTACATCACGAACACTATCAAGCATTTCACACACATTATTTAGGTACTGACTGTGAGCACCTGGTGGCCTATTGCAACAGCCCAAAATAATAAGCTTTAGATGAGGAAGGTGAACCTGCAACCACAACACTTCAATACCACTTGAAATTAGATATTCTCTAAGCATTACAGGGATATGGCTCTAAATATACAATACATTCGGAAATAACTCTGGAGCTCTGTCAGAGTGACCATCGGGTTCTTTGTCACCTCCCTGGCCAAGGCCCTTCTCCCCCGATTGCTCAGTTTGTCCGGGTGGCCAGCTCTAGGAAGAGTCTTGGTGGTTCCAAACTTCTTCCATTTAAGAATGATGGAGGCCACTTTGTTCTCGGGGACCTTCAATGCTGCAGACGTTTTGGTACCTTCCCCAGATCTGTGCCTCGACACAATCCTGTCTCTGAGCTCTACGGACAATTATTCAACCTCATGGTTTGGTTGTTGCTCTGACATGCACCTGTCAACTGTGGAACCTTTATATAGACAGGTGTGTGCCTTTCCAAATCATGTCCAATCAATTGACTTTACTGCAGGTGGACTCCAATCAAGTTGTAGAAACATCTCAAGGATGATCAATGGAAACAGGATGCACCTGAGCTCAATATTGAGTCTCATAGCAAAGGGTCTGAATACTTATGTAAAAAATATATTTCATTTCACTGTTAGTCTACACCTGTTGTTTACCAAGGACCCTTCAGTCAGTCAGCATTTCACTGTTAGTCTACACCTGTTGTTTACCAAGGACCCATCAGTCAGCATTTCACTGTTAGTCTAAACCTGTTGTTTACCAAGGACCCTTCAGTCAGCATTTCACTGTTAGTCTAAACCTGTTGTTTACCAAGGACCCTTCAGTCAGCATTTCACTGTTAGTCAAAACCTGTTGTTTACCAAGGACCATTCAGTCAGTCAGCATTTCACTGTTAGTCTAAACATGTTGTTTACCAAGGACCCTTCAGTCAGCATTTCACTGTTAGTCTAAACCTGTTGTTACCAAGGACCCTTCAGTCAGCATTTCACTGTTAGTCTAAACCTGTTGTTTACCAAGGACCCTTCAGTCAGCATTTCACTGTTAGTCTAAACCTGTTGTTTACCAAGGACCCTTCAGTCAGCATTTCACTGTTAGTCTAAACCTGTTGTTACCAAGGACCATTCAGTCAGTCAGCATTTCACTGTTAGTCTACACCTGTTGTTTACCAAGGACCCTTCAGTCAGCATTTCACTGTTAGTCTACACCTGTTGTTTACCAAGGACCCTTCAGTCAGCATTTCACTGTTAGTCTAAACCTGTTGTTTACCAAGGACCCTTCAGTCAGCATTTCACTGTTAGTCTAAACCTGTTGTTACCAAGGACCATTCAGTCAGTCAGCATTTCACTGTTAGTCTACACCTGTTGTTTACCAAGGACCCATCAGTCAGCATTTCACTGTTAGTCTACACCTGTTGTTTACCAAGGACCCTTCAGTCAGCATTTCACTGTTAGTCTACACCTGTTGTTTACCAAGGACCCTTAAGTCAGCATTTCACTGTTAGTCTACACCTGTTGTTTACCAAGGACCCTTCAGTCAGCATTTCACTGTTAGTCTACAGCTGTTGTTTACCAAGGACCCTTCAGTCAGCATTTCACTGTTAGTCTACACCTGTTGTTTACCAAGGACCCTTAAGTCAGCATTTCACTGTTAGTCTACACCTGTTGTTTACCAAGGACCCTTCAGTCAGCATTTCACTGTTAGTCTACACCTGTTGTTTACCAAGGACCCTTCAGTCAGCATTTCACTGTTAGTCTACACCTGTTGTTTACCAAGGACCCTTCAGTCAGCATTTCACTGTTAGTATACACCTGTTGTTTACCAAGGACCCTTCAGTCAGCATTTCACTGTTAGTATACACCTGTTGTTTACCAAGGACCCTTCAGTCAGCATTTCACTGTTAGTATACACCTGTTGTTTACCAAGGACCCTTCAGTCAGCATTTCACTGTTAGTATACACCTGTTGTTTACCAAGGACCCTTCAGTCAGCATTTCACTGTTAGTATACACCTGTTGTTTACCAAGCATGTGACATTTGATTTGATTTAGATTTGTAGATGTGAGACATGACCCATAAGGCAACCTATTCCCTATACAGTGCACTACTACCCTATGGGTCCTGGTCAAAATTTGTGCACTATGTAGGGAATAGGGAGACATTTGGGACACATTAAAGCTTGCATAATCATGACACACACTTACACATTAAAACTCTTCTTCATCATTAGATCCACATAGTCCTTGGGAGAAATAGAGAAAACAGAATCAGCTCTAGTTTAGGTCAATAGGGTGTGTGTGTGTGTGGGGGGGGGGTTCAAGGTTCATTCAATATGTTCAGAGAATATGCATGCATGGTATTGCGTTTTAGATATTTTCTGGTGTCTCACCCTGTATCCTGGTGACACGTGTTTGTGATACAAAGCCACGTCTTCAGGACACTGAGACAAGAGATGTTCTGTTGTAGACCTGAACAAGTCTTCCATCACCTGAAGAGGGAAGGACACAAGTTAATTACATTTAACATTTAAGTCATTTAGCAGACGCTCTTATCCAGAGCGACTTACAAATTGGTGCTTTCACCTTATGACATCCAGTGTCATAAAGGAGTTAATGTCATTTAGTCAGGTCTAGAAGGAGTTAATGTCATTTAGTCAGGTCTAGAAGGAGTTAATGCAGTCATTTAGTCAGGTCTAGAAGGAGTTAATGTCATTTAGTCAGGTCTAGAAGGAGTTCATGCAGTCATTTAGTCAGGTCTAGAAGGAGTTAATGTCATTTAGTCAGGTCTAGAAGGAGTTAATGTCATTTAGTCAGGTCTAGAAGGAGTTAATGTCATTTAGTCAGGTCTAGGTGGAGTTAATGTCATTTAGTCAGGTCTAGAAGGAGTTAATGTCATTTAGTCAGGTCTAGAAGGAGTTAATGTCATTTAGTCAGGTCTAGGTGGAGTTAATGTCATTTAGTCAGGTCTAGAAGGAGTTAATGTCATTTAGTCAGGTCTAGGTGGAGTTAATGTCATTTAGTCAGGTCTAGAAGGAGTTAATGTCATTTAGTCAGGTCTAGAAGGAGTTCATGCAGAGTCATTTAGTCAGGTCTAGAAGGAGTTAATGTCATTTAGTCAGGTCTAGAAGGAGTTAATGTCATTTAGTCAGGTCTAGAAGGAGTTAATGTCATTTAGTCAGGTCTAGGTGGAGTTAATGTCATTTAGTCAGGTCTAGAAGGAGTTAATGTCATTTAGTCAGGTCTAGGTGGAGTTAATGTCATTTAGTCAGGTCTAGAAGGAGTTAATGTCATTTAGTCAGGTCTAGAAGGAGTTAATGCAGAGTCATTTAGTCAGGTCTTGTAGTGGCCAATCAGTTCAAAAATGACACGTCCGAGAACTTTTGAATTCAATGATAGACTTTTAATACACCCTCGTATCAGAAAGCCGGAGAGCTCCGCAGGACCCAAAGGGACCCACAGAACACACCCTTTTCCAGAGCCCTCGCACCAGTATTTATCCACATTGTATATGAGCCCATCTCACATGTCAAATAAGTTTACATTCCAATCCGTGCATCGTGCTTGTTCAGCTCAATAATGCTCATACCTGCTTTCCGTCAGATTATAAATGATGATGACAAGACCTTTGCTTTGTTCCTGCACTTAACTAAATGCATTCTTTTGTTTGTGAATTATCTAAGATCAGCAGACTATGTGTCTCCTCAGTTTCTAGCGTGTCCAGCTATACTAAAAATACTATACATTCCTCTTATTTTACAACCCTATGCTTTGGCTCTGTAATTAACTCTATGTGTCCCTCTGCATGTGTGTCTTTACCTCATAGCAACAGACTATGTGTCTTCTCTGTCATTCCTTCTGCATCTCTACGTCCTAAAAATATGCGAACTATGTCTATTGGTCATCAGTTAGTCATTTGACTGACCCCCACCTTTGTTATATCCCTCTGGCCTTGGTATGTCCAGCTATCCTGGCAGCTATGTCACCTTTCCTTCATGTAGTCTGTTTTTAGTGTTCAACTATTCCATATATCTTATGCATTTGTCTATGTGTTACATCTGCAACCACAGTCTAGAAGGAGTTAATGTCATTTAGTCAGGTCTAGAAGGAGTTAATGTCATTTAGTCAGGTCTAGAAGGAGTTCATGCAGAGTCATTTAGTCAGGTCTAGAAGGAGTTAATGTCATTTAGTCAGGTCTAGGAGGAGTTAATGTCATTTAGTCAGGTCTAGAAGGAGTTAATGTCATTTAGTCAGGTCTAGAAGGAGTTAATGCAGAGTCATTTAGTCAGGTCTAGGTGGAGTTAATGTCATTTGATCCCGGGTCTAAGAAGGAGTTAGTAAAGAGTCATTTAGTCAGGTCTGAAATTGGAGTTAATGTCATTTTAGTCGGAGTCTAGAAGGAGTTCATGCAGAGTCCATTTAGTCAGGTCTAGGATGAGTTAATGTCATTTAGTCAGGTCTAGGATGAGTTAATGTCATTTAGTCAGGTCTAGGTGGAGTGAATGTCATTTAGTCAGGTCTAGGAATTTAATGCAGAGTCATTTAGTCAAGTCTAGAAGGAGTTAATGCAGAGTCATTTAGTCAGGTCTAGAAGAAGGGAGTTAATGTCATTTAGTCAGGTCTAGGAGGAGTTAGTAGAGTCATTTAGTCAGGTCTAGAAGGAGTTAATGTCATTTAGTCAGGTCTAGAAGGAGTTAATGTCATTTAGTCAGGTCTAGAAGGAGTTAATGCAGGAGTCATTTAGTCAGGTCTAGAAGGAGTTAATGTCATTTAGTCAGGTCTAGAAGGAGTTCATGTCATTTAGTCACAATGTCATTTAGTCAGGTCTAGTGGAGTTAATGTCATTTAGTCAGGTCTAGAAGGAGTTAATGTCCTTTAGTCAGGTCTAGAAGGAGTTAATGTCATTTAGTCAGGTCTAGAAGGAGTTAATGTCATTTAGTCAGGTCTAGAAGGAGTTAATGTCTAGGTGGAGTTAATGTCATTTAGTCAGGTCTAGAAGGAGTTAATGTCAGGTCTAGAAGGAGTTAATGTCATTTAGTCAGGTCTAGGAGGAGTTAATGTCATTTAGTCAGGTCTAGAAGGAGTTAATGCAGAGTCAGTTAGTCAATCAGGTCTAGAAGAAGACCATATATCAACAATGGATCAAACTGATGGGAACCCCAGCCGTATCAAATCTCTCCTCTGGGACCCC
Organism: Oncorhynchus nerka; assembly: GCF_034236695.1. Lineage (NCBI taxonomy): Eukaryota > Metazoa > Chordata > Actinopteri > Salmoniformes > Salmonidae > Oncorhynchus > Oncorhynchus nerka. The sequence continues at coordinate 6,381 of NW_027036275.1, forward strand.
CAGCCGTTCCAAATCTCTCCTCGGGGACCCCCAGCCGTATCAAATCTCTCCTCGGGGACCCCCAGCCGTATCAAATCTCTCCTCGGGGACCCCCAGCCGTATCAAACCTCTCCTCGGGACCCCCAGCCGTGAGTGAGGAGAGATTTGGAACAGCTGGGGGTTCCCAGAGGAGTTGTTTGAAAACCACTGCTCTAGTGACTGTGTGAAGGAGATCTCTGCCTCCACCATGTACTGTAGAGTATTACCAGTTAGAAACGTTATATATAATGGGACTTATATTCCATACCTTCATTAGATCCTCGAGTGACTGTGTGAAGGAGATCTCTGCCTCCACCATGTAGAACTCAGCCAGGTGACGTCTGCTCTGAGAGTTCTCTGCCCGGAACGTTGGTCCAAAAGTGTACACTCCAGGAAACGCCCTGGAAGAGACACACAAAGTATATAAATACTGCATTCGTACAATACTCTCTCTCGATCTTATGAATGAGTGAGTGAGTGAGTGAGTGAGTGAGTGGGTGGGTGAGTGAGTGAGTGAGTGAGTGAGTGAGTGAGTGAGTGGGTGAGTGAGTGAGTGAGTGGTGGTGAGTGGTGAGTGAGTGGGTGAGTGGGTGGGTGGGTGGGTGGGTGTGGTGAGTGAGTGAGTGAGTGGGTGGAGTGGAGTGGAGTGGAGTGAGTGAGTGAGTGAGTGAGTGAGTGAGTGGTGGTGAGTGAGTGGGTGAGTGAGTGAGTGGGTGAGTGTGTGTGGTGGGGTGGGTGAGTGAGTGGTGAGGGTGAGTGAGTGAGTGTGTTGGTGAGTGGGTGAGTGGTGAGTGAGTGAGTGAGTGAGTGAGTGAGTGAGCGACCAAAAGACTGACTGAATGAAAGCATGGTACTGAGTTCCAGTATCTCCTCACCCAGCCATGACCTCCAGATGCAGCTGCCCAGAGACAGTCAGGTACGCTGGGACAGAGAAGAAGTGTTGGGGCCCTTCCTCATCCTGGTTCTTCTCCTGACCTGCAGGCTGAGGGAAGATAGAAGACACATTAATCCTTGTCTTTACAATAACAACCAGATGTTTCAAACGAAATTATTATATTATTATTATGCTGAGGCTTTATTTACTGCACCATTTTGTTGACAGACAGATCAGAATTGTAATTCTCTGACAGACAGAGCTCACCTCAACCTGGAAGAGCTCTCCTGCCCCTTCACAGTCATTAGAGGTGAGGACTGGGGTGTGGACCTGAATAAAGCCCTTCTCCTGCAGCAACAACAACACAGACATTATCACCCAGACTGGGGTGTGGACCTGAATAAAGCCCTTCTCCTGCAACAATGACATTTCACACTATTGGGTCATCTTGGATATTTTATTTTCACATTGTACTTTCCCCCGACATGGTTCCAGCACCAACGATGGATGAGAAGGCCAGACCAGACCAGCAAAGCCTGGCTTGGGACAGTAGTGTGAAGAGGATATGAGTTGGTATAACAATGATATTCTATGAAAAGCCAAATGACATTTACTCCTGAGGTGCTGACCTGTTCACCGGACGTGCTACCTGTCCCAGACCTGCTACCTGTCCCAGACCTGCTGTTCTCAACTCTCTAGAGACAGCCAGTGAGAGGCTACCTGACATTTTCCCAGGTGCTGACCTGCTACCTGTCCCAGACCTGCTACCTGTCCCAGACCTGCTACCTGTCCCAGACCTGCTGTTCTCAACTCTCTAGAGACAGCAGGAGCGGTAGAGATACTCTCAATGATCGGCTATGAAAAGCCAACTGACATTTACTCCTGAGGTGCTGACCTGTTCACCGGACGTGCTACCTGTCCCAGACCTGCTACCTGTCCCAGACCTGCTACCTGTCCCAGACCTGCTGTTCTCAACTCTCTAGAGACAGCAGGAGCGGTAGAGATACTCTCAATGATCGGCTATGAAAAGCCAACTGACATTTACTCCTGAGGTGCTGACCTGTTCACCGGACGGGCTACCTGTCCCAGACCTGCTACCTGTCCCAGACCTGCTACCTGTCCCAGACCTGCTACCTGTCCCAGACCTGCTGTTCTCAACTCTCTAGAGACAGCAGGAGCGGTAGAGATACTCTCAATGATCGGCTATGAAAAGCCAACTGACATTTACTCCTGAGGTGCTGACCTGTTCACCGGACGTGCTACCTGTCCCAGACCTGCTGTTCTCAACTCTCTAGAGACAGCAGGAGTGGTAGAGATAGTCTTAATGGTTGGCTATGAAAAGCCAACTGACATTTACTCCTGAGGTAATGACTTGCTGCACCCTCGACAACTACTGTGATTATTATTATTTGACCCTGCTGGTCATTTATGAACATTTGAACATCTTGGCCATGTCCTGTTATAATCTCCAACCAGCACAGCCAGAAGAGGACTGGCCACCCCACATAGCCTGGTTCCTCTCTAGGTTTATAATCTCCACCCATAGCCTGGTTCCTCTCTAGGTTTATAATCTCCACCGGCACAGCCAGCCAAGAGGACTGGCCACCCCACATAGCCTGGTTCCTCTCTAGGTTTATAATCTCCACCCGGCACAGCCAGAAGAGGACTGGCCACCCCTCATAGCCTGGTTCCTCTCTAGGTTTATAATCTCCACCCAGCACAGCCAGAAGAGGACTGGCCACCCTCATAGCCTGGTTCCTCTCTAGGTTTTATAATGGCCACCCCTCATAGTCTGGTTCCTCCACTACCCAGCACAGCCAGAAGAGGACTGGCCACCCTCATAGCCTGGTTCCTCTCTAGGTTTCTAGAGTTTTTCCTAGCCACCGTGCTTCTACACCTGCATTGCTTGCTGTTTGGAAGGGCTTTATAATCAATTTGATTGATTGATATTCTAGTCTACTGGTCTAACATTGGTCTCATCTCACCTTGAAATATTGCTGTATACCAGCGGTGGCTTCGCTGCGTATTCTCAGCAGGGAACTGAAGGCGTTGGTTTTACACCTCAGGTGAGGAAACTGACGGATGTATTCCAGACCATGTTTCTCCTTGATCTTAAAGGGGAAGTCCTGAAACAACAGAGCACGAGAAAGGTTATATATTTACCACAGGGTTACATTCTCCAACCACATCTATCTGGTTATATATTTACCACAGGGTTACATTCTCCAACCACATCTATCTGGTTATATATTTACCACAGGGTTACATTCTCCAACCACATCTATCTGGTTATATATTTACCACAGGGTTACATTCTCCAACCACATCTATCTGGTCAGCCTGCAGTTCCACGTCCTGCTTGCGGCTGGGACTGGTGACCAGGCTCCCTGAGATCTCCACAGCACTCCCAAACGTCAGCAGTCTGGAGAAGAACAACCAACCAGGAAAGAACAGAGAAGTGATAATCAAGTCAATGAAAAATACTCATGACAGGTATAGTAATATATCACATAACTACACAAGTCACTTCACCCCGAAGGGAAGAGGGTGCTATGGGCCCTGGTCTAAAGTAGTGCACTATACAGGGAAGAGGGTGCTATGGGCCCTGGTCTAAAGTAGTGCACTATACAGGGAAGAGGGTGCTATGGGCCCTGGTCTAAAGTAGTCTATACAGGGAAGAGGGTAGTGCACTATACAGGGAAGAGGGTGTTATGGGCCCTGGTCTAAAGTAGTGCACTATACAGGGAAGAGGGTGCTATGGGCCCTGGTCTAAAGTAGTGCACTATACAGGGAAGAGGGTGTTATGGGCCCTGGTCTAAAGTAGTGCACTATACAGGGAAGAGGGTGCTATGGGCCCTGGTCTAAAGTAGTGCACTATACAGGAAAGAGGGTGCTATGGGCCCTGGTCTAAAGTAGTGCACTATACAGGGAAGAGGGTGTTATGGGCCCTGGTCTAAAGTAGTGCACTATACAGGGAAGAGGGTGCTATGGGCCCTGGTCTAACGTAGTGCACTATACAGGAAGAGGGTGCTATGGGCCCTGGTCTAAAGTAGTACACTATACAGGAAGAGGGTGCTATGGGCCCTGGTCTAACGTAGTGCACTATACAGGGAAGAGGGTGTTATGGGCCCTGGTCTAAAGTAGTGCACTATACAGGGAAGAGGGTGCTATGGGCCCTGGTCTAAAGTAGTGCACTATACAGGGAAGAGGGTGCTATGGGCCCTGGTCTAAAGTAGTGCACTATACAGGGGAAGAGGGTGCTATGGGCCCTGGTCTAAAAGTAGTGCACTATACAGGAAGAGGGTGTTATGGGCCCTGGTCTAAAGTAGTGCACTATACAGGGAAGAGGGTGCTATGGGCCCTGGTCTAAAGTAGTGCACTATACAGGAAGAGGGTGTTATGGGCCCTGGTCTAACGTAGTGCACTATACAGGGAAGAGGGTGTTATGGGCCCTGGTCTAAAGTAGTACACTATACAGGGAAGAGGGTGCTATGGGCCCTGGTCTAAAGTAGTGCACTATACAGGGAAGAGGGTGCTATAATAAAAGGTAGCCTCCAGGTACGTCCTCACCTGTGGTTGAGCTCTGAGCTGGCCACTACCTGTAGAGACTGAAGGGAGCTCCCGTCATTCACATGGAGGAACAGATTCTCCTTCTGGGGTCTCACAGAGCGAACCCAGCCCTAGGATATCACAGGGACGGTATATTACAGTACATTATAGACTTTTTTTGTTGAATTTTACCCCCTTTTTCTCCCCAATGTCATAGTATCCAATTATTAGTAGTTACTATCTTGTCTCATCGCTACAACTCCCGGGAGAGACGACGGTCGAAAGTCATGTGTCCTCCGAAACACAACCCAACCAAGCCGCACTGCTTCTTAACACAGCGCGCATACAACCCGGAAGACAGCCGCACCAATGTGTCGGAGGAAACAACGTGCACCTGGCGACCTTGGTTAGCACTGCGCCCGGCCCGCCACAGGAGTCGCTGGTGCGCAATGAGACAAGGATATCCCTACCGGCCGAACACTCGCGAACCCAGAGTCTCTGGTGGCACAGCTAGCGATGCGATGCAGTGCCTTAGACCACTGCGCCACCCGGGAGGCCACATTATAGACTTTGACCAGCTCAGCCGTAGGATATCAGGGGGACACAATGGTGTAAAGTACTTTAAAAAAAAAATAGTACTACTGAAGTCATTTTTGGGGGGTATCTGTACTTTACTTTTGATATTTTGACAACTTTTACTTCACTACATTCCAAGAGAAAATAATGTACTTTCTACTCCATACATTTTCCTTGACACCCAAAATAACTCATTACATTTTGAATGCTTAGCAGGACAGTAAAATGGTCCAATTCACACACACTGTAAATGATATGTGTTGGAGTGTGACCCTGGCTACCTGTAAATAAAACAGAAAGACATCTGGTTTTATTAATACTTTCTCTTTTGATACTTAAGTATATTTCAAAACAAATACTTTGGCTTTTACTCAAGTAGTATTTTACTGGGTGACTTTCACTTGACTCATTTTCTATTAAGGCATCTTTACTTTTACTCAAGTATGACAACTGCGTTTTAAAACAACAACATTTTAGTCATTTAACAGACACTCTTATCCAGAGCAACTTACAAGATTAATCCTAGAGTTAGGTGGGACAACCACACTTCACAGGCATAGACAATACATTTCTTCACCACAGGAGGGACAGTACATTACACTATACACTTTGACCATCCCGGTCCTGAGTGAAATAGCTAAATACAGTAGTCTGTAATTAACCTTTCAGAAATGAAGTTACAAATGTAATATTTGGAAATGACAGTAGCAGTGATGCACACTGAGCAGCAAACCTCTGAGGGTCATTCATTCATTCACTTACTTCTCATTCATTCATTTATGACATTATTTTATTTAACCTATTAACAAGGCAGGTCAGTTGAGAAGAAATTATTCATTTACAATGACGGTCTACAGTAGACACAATTACAATACCTGCACTTTGATTTTGTTCCCACTTCTAAATTTGGTGCCTCGCATATTCGGAGCTTTCTGGGTGTCTCCTGGCAGTAATATCGAAGGCTTTGCCACATTCCAAGAGCTGCTTCAGACAACCACAACCTAGCCGGCAACATTGTTACTATATGCCTCTAAATTTCGACGTTGAACAAATAAATAGTTTAGTTACAGACGCTATATTATGCAATATGGAGCTACAATTACTAAAATACAAAAGAGGTAGACGATTTCTTCATTATGACGGTTAAATTCAGTTTATAAAACACTAGTTGACATTCACGTTGTCCCGTTCATCCTGGTTGAAGATCACTTCCCGTTTGGGTCTCTGGCTATTGGTGCTCCTTCTTCTTCGTTTTCTTCTATGGGGTTTAACGTCGGTTGGCTATTGGTGCTCCTTCTTCTTCGTCTTATTCTATGGGGTTGAACGGCGGTTGGCTATTGGTGCTCCTTCTTCTTCGTTTTCTTCTATGGGGTTGAACAGCGGTTGGCTATTGGTGCTCCTTCTTCTTCTTCTTCGATGGGGTTTAACGTCGGTTGGCTATTGGTGCTCCTTCTTCTTCGATGGGGTTTAACGTCGGTTGGCTATTGGTGCTCCTTCTTCTTCGATGGGGTTTAACGTCGGTTGGCTATTGGTGCGATTCTGGGACATTTCTTTTCAACTAGACAATAAGACTATGCTGAACCGTGTGCTACTGGTCCATGACCAGAGACGAGACCGGGAAAAACGGCCCGTCTCTAAATCTGCACCGTTTATGTTGTCAACAAGGCAGCATCACAGATTGAACAATGAACACAGAGATTTCATCGGATTGTAATACAAATGTTTTAAAGCATCCGCTTGACCTTTCCAATCACTAGCAAATATGGTCGTGAAAGGAAGCCAAGTGGCCGGCAGTGGGAGGAGATATAACGAGATGGATTTTGATCGATATTCTTCAAATTTTCTCATCGATGAAACATTTGATTTCAATACAGTTTCTGTTCACAAAACTAGAATATGTTACAAATAGAGTGGACCAAGTTTGGTAGGCTTTACCCTAGACAACGTTTTGTTTTAATTAAATGTCGTTGATTAGGAGTGCAAGGCAGAAATGAGTTATGGCACACGCTATTTGGTGAGCGTTCTAACGAGAATATGCAACTGTGTGCTAGAACGGGCCAATAGAATCTCGCTAGCTCGTTT
>NW_027036276.1:0-13482 GCF_034236695.1 Oncorhynchus nerka
CTTTATTTAACCAGGTAGGCTAGTTGAGAACACCTTTATTTAACCAGGTAGGCTAGTTGAGAACACCTTTATTTAACCAGGTAGGCTAGTTGAGAACACCTTTATTTAACCAGGTAGGCTAGTTGAGAACACCTTTATTTAACCAGGTAGGCTAGTTGAGAACACCTTTATTTAACCAGGTAGACTAGTTGACAACACCTTTATTTAACCAGGTAGGCTAGTTGAGAACACCTTTATTTAACCAGGTAGGCTAGTTGAGAACACCTTTATTTAACCAGGCAGGCTAGTTGGAGAACACCTTATTTAACCAGGTAGGCTAGTTGAGAACACCTTTATTTAACCAGGTAGGCTAGTTGAGAACACCTTTATTTAACCAGGTAGGCTAGTAGAGAACACCTTTATTTAACCAGGTAGGCTAGTTGAGAACACCTTTATTTAACCAGGTAGGCTAGTAGAGAACACCTTTATTTAACCAGGTAGGCTAGTTGAGAACACCTTTATTTAACCAGGTAGACTAGTTGACAACACCTTTATTTAACCAGGTAGGCTAGTTGAGAACACCTTTATTTAACCAGGTAGGCTAGTTGAGAACACCTTTATTTAACCAGGTAGGCTAGTTGAGAACACCTTTATTTAACCAGGTAGGCCAGTAGAGAACACCTTTATTTAACCAGGTAGGCTAGTTGAGAACACCTTTATTTAACCAGGTAGGTCAGTTGAGAACACCTTTATTTAACCAGGTAGGCCAGTTGAGAACACCTTTATTTAACCAGGTAGGCTAGTAGAGAACACCTTTATTTAACCAGGTAGGTCAGTTGAGAACACCTTTATTTAACCAGGTAGGCTAGTTGAGAACACCTTTATTTAACCAGGTAGGTCAGTTGAGAACACCTTTATTTAACCAGGTAGGCTAGTTGAGAACACCTTTATTTAACCAGGTAGGTCAGTTGAGAACACCTTTATTTAACCAGGTAGGCCAGTTGAGAACACCTTTATTTAACCAGGTAGGCTAGTTGAGAACACCTTTATTTAACCAGGTAGGCTAGTTGAGAACACCTTTATTTAACCAGGTAGGCTAGTTGAGAACACCTTTATTTAACCAGGTAGGCTAGTTGAGAACACCTTTATTTAACCAGGTAGGCTAGTTGAGAACACCTTTATTTAACCAGGTAGGCTAGTTGAGAACACCTTTATTTAACCAGGTAGGCTAGTTGAGAACACCTTTATTTAACCAGGTAGGCTAGTTGAGAACTCCTTTATTTAATCAGGTAGGCTAGTTGAGAACACCTTTATTTAACCAGGTAGGCTAGTTGAGAACACCTTTATTTAACCAGGTAGGTCAGTAGAGAACACCTTTATTTAACCAGGTAGGCTAGTTGAGAACACCTTTATTTAACCAGGTAGGCCAGTTGAGAACACCTTTATTTAACCAGGTAGGTCAGTTGAGAACACCTTTATTTAACCAGGTAGGCTAGTTGAGAACACCTTTATTTAACCATGTAGGCCAGTTGAGAACACCTTTATTTAACCAGGTAGGCCAGTTGAGAACACCTTTATTTAACCAGGTAGGCCAGTTGACAACACCTTTATTTAACCAGGTAGGTCAGTTGAGAACACCTTTATTTAACCAGGTTTAAAGGAGAACACCTTTATTTAACCAGGTAGACTAGTTGAGAACACCTTTATTTAACCAGGTAGGCTAGTTGAGAACTCCTTTATTTAATCAGGTAGGCTAGTTGAGAACACCTTTATTTAACCAGGTAGGCTAGTTGAGAACACCTTTATTTAACCAGGTAGGTCAGTTGAGAACACCTTTATTTAACCAGGTAGGTCAGTTGAGAACACCTTTATTTAACCAGGTAGGTCAGTTGAGAACACCTTTATTTAACCAGGTAGGCCAGTTGAGAACACCTTTATTTAACCAGGTAGGTCAGTTGAGAACACCTTTATTTAACCAGGTAGGCTAGTTGAGAACACCTTTATTTAACCAGGTAGGCCAGTAGAGAACACCTTTATTTAACCAGGTAGGTCAGTTGAGAACACCTTTATTTAACCAGGTAGGCTAGTTGAGAACACCTTTATTTAACCATGTAGGCTAGTAGAGAACACCTTTATTTAACCAGGTAGGTCAGTTGAGAACACCTTTATTTAACCAGGTAGGTCAGTTGAGAACACCTTTATTTAACCAGGTAGGTCAGTTGAGAACACCTTTATTTAACCAGGTAGGTCAGTTGAGAACACCTTTATTTAATCAGGTAGGCCAGTTGAGAACACCTTTATTTAACCAGGTAGACTAGTTGAGAACACCTTTATTTAACCAGGTAGGTCAGTTGAGAACACCTTTATTTAACCAGGTAGGTCAGTTGAGAACACCTTTATTTAATCAGGTAGGCCAGTTGAGAACACCTTTATTTAACCAGGTAGACTAGTTGAGATCACCTTTATTTAACCAGGTAGGCTAGTTGAGAACACCTTTATTTAACCAGGTAGGCCAGTTGAGAACACCTTTATTTAACCATGTAGTCTAGTTGAGAACACCTTTATTTAACCAGGTAGGCTAGTTGAGAACACCTTTATTTAACCAGGTAGGTCAGTTGAGAACACCTTTATTTAACCAGGTAGGTCAGTTGAGAACACCTTTATTTAACCAGGTAGGTCAGTTGAGAACACCTTTATTTAACCAGGTAGGCCAGTTGAGAACACCTTTATTTAACCAGGTAGGTCAGTTGAGAACACCTTTATTTAACCAGGTAGGCTAGTTGAGAACACCTTTATTTAACCAGGTAGACTAGTTGAGAACACCTTTATTTAACCAGGTAGGCTAGTTGAGAACACCTTTATTTAACCAGGTAGGCCAGTAGAGAACACCTTTATTTAACCAGGTAGGTCAGTTGAGAACACCTTTATTTAACCAGGTAGGCTAGTTGAGAACACCTTTATTTAACCATGTAGGCTAGTAGAGAACACCTTTATTTAACCAGGTAGGTCAGTTGAGAACACCTTTATTTAACCAGGTAGGTCAGTTGAGAACACCTTTATTTAACCAGGTAGGTCAGTTGAGAACACCTTTATTTAATCAGGTAGGCCAGTTGAGAACACCTTTATTTAACCAGGTAGACTAGTTGAGAACACCTTTATTTAACCAGGTAGGTCAGTTGAGAACACCTTTATTTAATCAGGTAGGCCAGTTGAGAACACCTTTATTTAACCAGGTAGGCTAGTTGAGATCACCTTTATTTAACCAGGTAGGCTAGTTGAGAACACCTTTATTTAACCAGGTAGGCCAGTTGAGAACACCTTTATTTAACCATGTAGGCTAGTTGAGAACACCTTTATTTAACCAGGTAGGCCAGTTGAGAACACCTTTATTTAACCAGGTAGGCTAGTTGAGAACAAGTTCTCATTTACAACTGTGACCTGACCAAGACAAAGCAAAGCAGTGAGACAGAAACAACACAGAGTTACACATGGAATAAACATACAGTCAATAATACAGTAGAATAATCTATATACAGTGAGTGCAAATGTAGAAGATAAGAGAGGTAAGGCAATAAATAGGCCATAGAGGTGAAATAATTACGATTGAGCATTAATACTGGAGAGATGGATGTGCAGATGATGATGTGCAAGTAGAGATACTGGGGTGCAAAAGAGCAAGAGGGTAAGTAACAATATGGGGATGAGGTAGTTGGGTGGGCTATTTACAGATGGGCTGTGTACAGGTACAGTGCTCTGATCAATATGGGGATGAGGTAGTTGGGTGGGCTATTTACAGATGGGCTGTGTACAGGTACAGTGCTCTGATCAATATGGGGATGAGGTAGTTGGGTGGGCTATTTACAGATGGGCTGTGTACAGGTACAGTGCTCTGATCAATATGGGGATGAGGTAGTTGGGTGGGCTATTTACAGATGTGTACAGGTACAGAGATCGGTAAGCTGCTCTGACAGCTGATCCTTAAAGTTAGTGAGGGAGATATGAGACTCCAGCTTCAGTGATTTTTGCACTTCGTTCCAGTCGTTAGCAGCAGAGAACTGGAAGGAAAGGCGGCCAATGGAGGTGTTGGCTTTGGGGATGACCAGTGAAATATACCTGCTGGAGCTCGTGCTACGGGTGGGTGTTGCTATGGTGACCAGTGAGCTGAGATAAGGGGGGACTTTACCTAGCAAAGACTTTTCGATGACCTGGAGCCAGTGGGTTTGGCGACGAACCCAAATGACTCAGGAGGGAGCCCGATGGCCACGCTTTGTTAAAATATGACAGTGAGTGCCTGTGTGACTGGCGCACGCTATCTCTCTCCTCTCTGCTGCAGAGAACAGGCACCACAGTCTATCACGCTGTCTCTCTCCTCTCTGCTACAGAGAACAGACACCACAGTCTATCACGCTGTCTCTCTCCTCCCTGCTACAGAGAACAGACACCACAGTCTATCACACTGTCTCTCTCCTCTCTGCTACAGAGAACAGGCACCACAGTCTATCACCCTGTCTCTCTCCTCTCTGCTACAGAGAACAGACACCACAGTCTATCACACTGTCTCTCTCCTGCAGAGAACAGACACCACAGTCTATCACGCTGTCTCTCTCCTCTCTGCTACAGAGAACAGACACCACAGTCTATCACCCTGTCTCTCTCCTCTCTGCTACAGAGAACAGGCACCACAGTCTATCACGCTGTCTCTCTCCTCTCTGCTACAGAGAACAGACACCACAGTCTATCACACTGTCTCTCTCCTGCAGAGAACAGGCACCACAGTCTATCACACTGTCTCTCTCCTCCCTGCTACAGAGAACAGGCACCACAGTCTATCACGCTGTCTCTCTCCTCTCTGCTACAGAGAACAGGCACCACAGTCTATCACACTGTCTCTCTCCTCTCTGCTACAGAGAACAGACACCACAGCAAGTGTCTATCACGCTGTCTCTCTCCTCTCTGCTACAGAGAACAGGCACCACAGTCTATCACGCTGTCTCTCTCCTCCCTGCTACAGAGAACAGACACCACAGTCTATCACGCTGTCTCTCTCCTCTCTGCTACAGAGAACAGACACCACAGTCTATCACACTGTCTCTCTCCTCTCTGCTGCAGAGAACAGGCACCACAGTCTATCACACTGTCTCTCCCTCCCTGCTACAGAGAACAGACACCACAGTCTATCACGCTGTCTCTCTCCTCTCTGCTACAGAGAACAGACACCACAGTCTATCACCCTGTCTCTCTCCTCCCTGCTACAGAGAACAGACACCACAGTCTATCACGCTGTCTCTCTCCTCCCTGCTACAGAGAACAGACACCACAGTCTATCACGCTGTCTCTCTCCTCTCTGCTACAGAGAACAGACACCACAGTCTATCACGCTGTCTCTCTCCTCTCTGCTACAGAGAACAGACACCACAGTCTATCACGCTGTCTCTCTCCTCTCTGCTACAGAGAACAGACACCACAGTCTATCACACTGTCTCTCTCCTCTCTGCTACAGAGAACAGGCACCACAGTCTATCACACTGTCTCTCTCCTCTCTGCTACAGAGAACAGGCACCACAGTCTATCACACTGTCTCTCTCCTCCCTGCTACAGAGAACAGACACCACAGTCTATCACACTGTCTCTCTCCTCTCTGCTACAGAGAACAGACACCACAGCAAGTGTCTATCACACTGTCTCTCTCCTCTCTGCTACAGAGAACAGACACCACAGTCTCTCTCCTCTCTGCTACAGAGAACAGACACCACAGCAAGTGTCTATCACACTGTCTCTCTCCTCTCTGCTACAGAGAACAGACACCACAGCAAGTGTCTATCACACTGTCTCTCTCCTCTCTGCTACAGAGAACAGACACCACAGTCTATCACACTGTCTCTCTCCTCTCTGCTACAGAGAACAGACACCACAGCAAGTGTCTATCACACTGTCTCTCTCCTCTCTGCTACAGAGAACAGGCACCACAGTCTATCACGCTGTCTCTCTCCTCTCTGCTGCAGAGAACAGGCACCACAGTCTATCACACTGTCTCTCTGCTGCAGAGAACAGACACCACAGTCTATCACGCTGTCTCTCTCCTCTCTGCTACAGAGAACAGACACCACAGTCTATCACGCTGTCTCTCTCCTCTCTGCTACAGAGAACAGACACCACAGTCTATCACGCTGTCTCTCTCCTGCAGAGAACAGACACCACAGTCTATCACGCTGTCTCTCTCCTCTCTGCTACAGAGAACAGACACCACAGTCTATCACCCTGTCTCTCTCCTCTCTGCTACAGAGAACAGACACCACAGTCTATCACGCTGTCTCTCTCTCTGCTACAGAGAACAGACACCACAGTCTATCACACTGTCTCTCCCTCTGCTACAGAGAACAGGCACCACAGTCTATCACGCTGTCTCTCTCCTCTCTGCTACAGAGAACAGACACCACAGTCTATCACGCTGTCTCTCTCCTCTCTGCTACAGAGAACAGACACCACAGTCTATCACACTGTCTCTCTCCTGCAGAGAACAGACACCACAGTCTATCACGCTGTCTCTCTCCTCTCTGCTACAGAGAACAGACACCACAGTCTATCACCCTGTCTCTCTCCTCTCTGCTACAGAGAACAGGCACCACAGTCTATCACGCTGTCTCTCTCCTCTCTGCTACAGAGAACAGACACCACAGTCTATCACACTGTCTCTCTCCTGCAGAGAACAGACACCACAGTCTATCACACTGTCTCTCTCCTCCCTGCTACAGAGAACAGGCACCACAGTCTATCACGCTGTCTCTCTCCTCTCTGCTACAGAGAACAGGCACCACAGTCTATCACACTGTCTCTCTCCTCTCTGCTACAGAGAACAGACACCACAGCAAGTGTCTATCACGCTGTCTCTCTCCTCTCTGCTACAGAGAACAGGCACCACAGTCTATCACGCTGTCTCTCTCCTCTCTGCTACAGAGAACAGACACCACAGTCTATCACGCTGTCTCTCTCCTCTCTGCTACAGAGAACAGACACCACAGTCTATCACACTGTCTCTCTCCTCTCTGCTGCAGAGAACAGGCACCACAGTCTATCACACTGTCTCTCTCCTCCCTGCTACAGAGAACAGACACCACAGTCTATCACGCTGTCTCTCTCCTCTCTGCTACAGAGAACAGACACCACAGTCTATCACCCTGTCTCTCTCCTCCCTGCTACAGAGAACAGACACCACAGTCTATCACGCTGTCTCTCTCCTCCCTGCTACAGAGAACAGACACCACAGTCTATCACGCTGTCTCTCTCCTCTCTGCTACAGAGAACAGACACCACAGTCTATCACGCTGTCTCTCTCCTCTCTGCTACAGAGAACAGACACCACAGTCTATCACGCTGTCTCTCTCCTCTCTGCTACAGAGAACAGACACCACAGTCTATCACACTGTCTCTCTCCTCTCTGCTACAGAGAACAGGCACCACAGTCTATCACACTGTCTCTCTCCTCTCTGCTACAGAGAACAGGCACCACAGTCTATCACCCTGTCTCTCTCCTCTCTGCTGCAGAGAACAGACACCACAGTCTATCACACTGTCTCTCTCCTCCCTGCTACAGAGAACAGACACCACAGTCTATCACGCTGTCTCTCTCCTCTCTGCTACAGAGAACAGACACCACAGTCTATCACGCTGTCTCTCTCCTCCCTGCTACAGAGAACAGACACCACAGTCTATCACGCTGTCTCTCTCCTCTCTGCTACAGAGAACAGGCACCACAGTCTATCACCCTGTCTCTCTCCTCTCTCCTGCAGAGAACAGGCACCACAGTCTATCACGCTGTCTCTCTCCTCTCTACTGCAGAGAACAGGCACCACAGTCTATCACGCTGTCTCTCTCCTCTCTGCTACAGAGAACAGGCACCACAGTCTATCACGCTGTCTCTCTCCTCCCTGCTACAGAGAACAGACACCACAGTCTATCACACTGTCTCTCTCCTCTCTGCTACAGAGAACAGGCACCACAGTCTATCACGCTGTCTCTCTCCTCTCTACTGCAGAGAACAGACACCACAGTCTATCACGCTGTCTCTCTCCTCTCTGCTACAGAGAACAGACACCACAGTCTATCACGCTGTCTCTCTCCTCTCTCCTGCAGAGAACAGGCATCACAGTCTATCACACTGTCTCTCTCCTCCCTGCTACAGAGAACAGGCACCACAGTCTATCACACTGTCTCTCTCCTCTCTGCTACAGAGAACAGGCACCACAGTCTATCACACTGTCTCTCTCCTCTCTGCTACAGAGAACAGGCACCACAGTCTATCACCCTGTCTCTCTCCTCTCTGCTGCAGAGAACAGACACCACAGTCTATCACACTGTCTCTCTCCTCCCTGCTACAGAGAACAGACACCACAGTCTATCACGCTGTCTCTCTCCTCTCTGCTACAGAGAACAGACACCACAGTCTATCACGCTGTCTCTCTCCTCCCTGCTACAGAGAACAGACACCACAGTCTATCACGCTGTCTCTCTCCTCTCTGCTACAGAGAACAGGCACCACAGTCTATCACCCTGTCTCTCTCCTCTCTCCTGCAGAGAACAGGCACCACAGTCTATCACGCTGTCTCTCTCCTCTCTACTGCAGAGAACAGGCACCACAGTCTATCACGCTGTCTCTCTCCTCTCTGCTACAGAGAACAGGCACCACAGTCTATCACGCTGTCTCTCTCCTCCCTGCTACAGAGAACAGACACCACAGTCTATCACACTGTCTCTCTCCTCTCTGCTACAGAGAACAGGCACCACAGTCTATCACGCTGTCTCTCTCCTCTCTACTGCAGAGAACAGGCACCACAGTCTATCACGCTGTCTCTCTCCTCTCTGCTACAGAGAACAGACACCACAGTCTATCACCCTGTCTCTCTCCTCTCTGCTACAGAGAACAGGCACCACAGTCTATCACGCTGTCTCTCTCCTCCCTGCTACAGAGAACAGACACCACAGTCTATCACCCTGTCTCTCTCCTCTCTGCTACAGAGAACAGACACCACAGTCTATCACGCTGTCTCTCTCCTCCCTGCTACAGAGAACAGACACCACAGTCTATCACCCTGTCTCTCTCCTCTCTGCTACAGAGAACAGACACCACAGTCTATCACGCTGTCTCTCTCCTCTCTGCTACAGAGAACAGACACCACAGTCTATCACGCTGTCTCTCTCCTCTCTCCTGCAGAGAACAGGCATCACAGTCTATCACACTGTCTCTCTCCTCCCTGCTACAGAGAACAGACACCACAGTCTATCACACTGTCTCTCTCCTCTCTGCTACAGAGAACAGACACCACAGCAAGTGTCTATCACACTGTCTCTCTCCTCTCTGCTACAGAGAACAGACACCACAGTCTATCACACTGTCTCTCTCCTCTCTGCTACAGAGAACAGACACCACAGCAAGTGTCTATCACACTGTCTCTCTCCTCTCTGCTACAGAGAACAGACACCACAGCAAGTGTCTATCACACTGTCTCTCTCCTCTCTGCTACAGAGAACAGACACCACAGTCTATCACACTGTCTCTCTCCTCTCTGCTACAGAGAACAGACACCACAGCAAGTGTCTATCACACTGTCTCTCTCCTCTCTGCTACAGAGAACAGGCACCACAGTCTATCACGCTGTCTCTCTCCTCTCTGCTGCAGAGAACAGGCACCACAGTCTATCACACTGTCTCTCTGCTGCAGAGAACAGACACCACAGTCTATCACGCTGTCTCTCTCCTCTCTGCTACAGAGAACAGACACCACAGTCTATCACGCTGTCTCTCTCCTCTCTGCTACAGAGAACAGACACCACAGTCTATCACGCTGTCTCTCTCCTCTCTGCTACAGAGAACAGACACCACAGTCTATCACCCTGTCTCTCTCCTCTCTGCTACAGAGAACAGACACCACAGTCTATCACGCTGTCTCTCTCCTCTCTGCTACAGAGAACAGACACCACAGTCTATCACACTGTCTCTCTCCTCTCTGCTACAGAGAACAGGCACCACAGTCTATCACACTGTCTCTCTCCTCTCTGCTACAGAGAACAGACACCACAGTCTATCACGCTGTCTCTCTCCTCTCTGCTACAGAGAACAGACACCACAGTCTATCACGCTGTCTCTCTCCTCTCTGCTACAGAGAACAGACACCACAGTCTATCACACTGTCTCTCTCCTGCAGAGAACAGGCACCACAGTCTATCACGCTGTCTCTCTCCTCTCTGCTACAGAGAACAGACACCACAGTCTATCACGCTGTCTCTCTCCTCCCTGCTACAGAGAACAGACACCACAGTCTATCACGCTGTCTCTCTCCTCCCTGCTACAGAGAACAGGCACCACAGTCTATCACGCTGTCTCTCTGCTGCAGAGAACAGACACCACAGTCTATCACACTGTCTCTCTCCTCTCTGCTACAGAGAACAGGCACCACAGTCTATCACGCTGTCTCTCTGCTCTCTGCTGCAGAGAACAGACACCACAGTCTATCACCCTGTCTGTGCTGAAGCTGCACCATCATTTCGGCCAAGTTGTTTCTCACTTGTTGCTCCGACTGAAAAGTGCTGTTACTGAAATCCCTCGTTTGTTTAGGGAAAAAACATTCCCTATTCCCTCCCATGCAGGCAGTAGCTCAGGGCACACAAAAATATCAGCCCACAGAGAGAGAAGCATGAGATTAAACTTCACGCAACTTTCCAGGCAGTGGTCACCAACCGGTCGATCACAATCCACTGGTCCATCTCCAAGGCATTCCTAGTCGATCACGATCCACTCGTCCATCTCCAAGGCATTCCCTAGTCGATCACGATCCACTGGTCCATCTCAAGGCATCCCTAGTCGATCACATCCACTGGTCCATCTCCAAGGCATCCCTAGTCGACGACGATCCACCGTCCATTCCCAAGGGGCATCCCTTTGTAGTCGATCACGATCCACGTCCATCTCCAAGGCATCCCTAGTCGATCACGATCCACTTGTCCATCTCCAAGGCATTCCTAGTCGATCGCGATCCACTGGTCCATCTCCAAGGCATTCCTAGTCGATCACGATTCACCGGTCCATCTCCAAGGCATTCTAGTCGATCGCGATCCACTGGTCCATCTCAAGGCATTCCTAGTCGATCACGATCCACTGTCCATCTCCAAGGTATTCCTAGTCGATCACGATCCACCGGTCCATCTCCAAAGGCATTCCTAGTCAATCACATCCACTGGTCCATCTCCAAGGCATTCCTAGTCGATCACGATCCACCGGTCCATCTCCAAGGCATTTCTAGTCGATCACGATCCACCGGTCCATCTCCAAGGCATTTCTAGTCGATCACGATCCACGGGTCCATCTCCAAGGCGATCAACGTTTCCCTTTACTGTGGAATCAATGCAACACTAGTGAGTTATTAGCCCAGTTATAGATCAGTAGTAGTCAGAAACTATTACACTCAACGGAACGACTTGATTAGTGTAGTGTCAACAACGCAGCCAATGCCAACTAGCCTACTTAGTCAACAACGCAGCCTCTGCCAGCTAGCCTACTTCAGCAGTACTGTATCATTTTAATCATTTTAGTCAATAAGATTCTTGCTACGTAAGCTTAACTCTGAACACTCGTGACGTGTAGTCCACTTGTCATTCCAATCTCCTTGCATTAGCGTAGCCTCTGTGTAGCCTGTCAACTATGTGTCTGTCTATCCCTGTTCTCTCTCCTCTCTGCACAGACCATACAAACGCTCTCCACACCGCGTGGCCGCGGCCACCCTAATCTGGTGGTCCCAGCGCACGACCCACGTGGAGTTCCAGGTCTCCGGTAGCCTCTGGAACTGCCGATCTGCGGCCAACAAGGCAGAGTTCATCTCCGCCTATGTCTCCTCCAGTCCTCGACTTCTTGGCACTGACGGAAACATGGATCACCACAGACAACACTGCTACTCCTACTGCTCTCTCTTCGCCTGCCCACGTGTTCTCGCACACCCCGAGAGCTTCTGGTCAGCGGGGTGGTGGCACCGATCCTCATCTCTCCCAAGTGGTCATTCTCTTTCTCCCTTACCCATCTGTCTATCGCTCCTTTGAATTCCATGCTGTCACAGTTACCAGCCCTTTCAAGCTTAACATCCTTATCATTTATCCCTCCAGGTTCCTCGAGAGTTCATCAATGAGCTTGATGCCTTGATAAGCTCCTTTCCTGAGGACGGCTCACCTCTCACAGTTCTGGGCCACTTTAACCTCCCCACGCCTACCTTTGACTCATTCCTCTCTGCCTCCTTCTTTCCACTCCTCTCCTCTTTGACCTCACCCTCTCACCTTCCCCCCTACTCACAAGGCAGGAAATACGCTCGACCTCATCTTTACTAGATGCTGTTCTTTCCACTAACCTCGTTGTAACTCCCTCCAAGTCTCCGACCACTACCTGTATCCTTTTCCCTCTCGCTCTCATCCAACACTTCCCACACTGCCCCTACTGATGGTATCGCGCCGTCCCAACCTTCGCTCTCTCTCCCCCGCTACTCTCTCCTTCCATCCTATCATCTCTTCCCTCTGCTCAAACCTTCTCCAACCTATCTCCTGATTCTGCCTCCTCGTCCCTCCTCTCCTCCCTTTCTGCATCCTTTGACTCTCTATGTCCCCTATCCTCCAGGCCGGCTCGGTCCTCCCTCCCGCCTCCGTGGCTCGACGACTCATTGCGAGCTCACAGAACAGGGCTCCGCCGGGCAGCCGAGCGGAAATGGAGGAAAACTCGCTCCTGCGGACCTGACATCCTTTCACTCCTCCTCTCTACATTTTCCTCTTCTCTCTCTGCTGCTAAAGCCACTTTCTACCACTCTAAATTCCAAGCATCTGCCTCTAACCTAGGAAGCTCTTTGCAACCTTCTCCTCCCTCCTGAATCCTCCTCCCCCTCCCCCCTCCTCCCTCTGCAGATGACTTCGTCAACCATTTTGAAAAGAAGGTCGACGACATCCGATCCTCGTTTGCTAAGTCAAACGACACCGCTGGTTCTGCTCACACTGCCCTACCCTGTGCTCTGACCTCTTTCTCCCTCTCTCTCCAGATGAAATCTCGCGTCTTGTGACGGCCGGCCGCCCTACAACCTGCCCGCTGACCCCATCCCCTCCTCTCTTCTCCAGACCATTTCCGGAGACCTCCTCCCTTACCTCACCTCGCTCATCAACTCATCCCTGACCGCTGGCTACGCCCCTTCCGTCTTCAAGAGAGCGAGAGTTGCACCCTTCTGAAAAAACCTACACTCGATCCCTCCGATGTCAACAACTACAGACCAGTATCCCTTCTTTCTTTTCTCTCCAAAACTCTTGAACGTGCCGTCCTTGGCCAGCTCTCCCGCTATCTCTCCCAGAATGACCTTCTTGATCCAAATCAGTCAGGTTTCAAGACTAGTCATTCAACTGAGACTATCTTCTCTGTATCACGGAGGCGCTCCGCACTGCTAAAGCTAACTCTCTCTCCTCTGCTCTCATCCTTCTAAGCAATACGTAA